>NC_133326.1:218244880-218288680 GCF_042186555.1 Aquarana catesbeiana
ATAACACCTTTTTTAGATTTTATTTTACAACCACTTTAATGTGGAACTAAACTCTCACTCAAAATTAACCAATTACAATTCTTAGGCTACTAACATGAGTAAATAGATAGGATGGTACATTTTCTTGTTATACCTCCCCCCACATTTTTTGTACATCCCAGGACTAGCATTGATGCACATGTTTTTTATTTATATTTCATATGGGAGGAGGAAGAGGGATTCTCAGCTTAGCACTCTGTCTAAACTAAGAACAGGCAGATTCCAGGAAATATATACTACATATATCATCTTTCCTTATTTAAAATGACCACAGCTAGAAATGATGGGGGGGGTATTTTATCAAAGTAACTTCTCAACAAAATAAGGCATGGAGACATGAATGGATGTGTGCTTGGAATATTAAAATAAACAATGCTTTTCAGTTTGTTGTGCTCAGATACAGTTACATTGACACTATAAATGTGGTGGCTGCATTGGTTTTAATGTTTTAGGCTTTTGAATTTACCTGGTTATCTCTCCAGGAACACTCCCTGTCCTAGGTTGGTTCCTCTATGGAGGAGCAGAGGAGTCACCCTTGAAATGCAGTATTATCTAAAGAGGGGTTTGTATAAGTGACTAACAAAAGCCCAACTCCAGAGAAACACCTTTTAAGCAACTACAGAAGCAGTTTTTTCCCTTTTTGTAATAAAGGTTTAAAATAAATAAATGCTGACCATTATAAGCACCCCTGTCAGTGTTTAAGTGGATTGCCTCAGCACTCTAACAATCTTTTGCCGGACAGCTTGGTTTGTTAGAGGAAGCTGAAAAATAAAAAAGGACCAGCAAGTAAAAAAAAAAAAATAAATAAATAAATTTACAGGGGGGACGAATTAAAGACTGGATTAAAAAGGGGAATGACATTGGCAGGATTGCAGCATGCAGAAGTGCTGTGAACGTACCCAGGTTTACTATGATCATAGCTTAAATTAGTAAATCACTCCCTCTAGTGGTGAGAAGTAGCTCAGCGGCACTTTAAAGTGATACAGGTTCAGATTGTTTTTTTTGTTGGGGGGGGGGGGGCACAAAATGTTACACTTACCTGCCCTATGCAGTGCCTTTGCACAAAGCAGCCCAATCCTTTTTCTTGGGTCCCTTGTAGGCTCTCCTGGCGCCTCCCCCTTGACCAGTGCCCCTAATAGAAAGCACCTTGCTATGGGGGCACTGGTGTGTGCTCGCTCCTAAGACCCAAAGCTGCGGCTCTGCATACCCCCTGCCCTCTCCTCATTGGCTCACTGGCTGTGATTAACAGCAGTGGGAGCCAATGGCTGCCGCTGCTGTTTTAGCCAATGAGGAGAGAACCTCCCATGCACATAGATGGATTGAGAGGGGGCAGCAGCACACAGATGGTTTTTTTACCTTCATGCATAGAATACATGACGATCTACAATCTTAAGCCTCTACAACCACTTTAATGTATCCTGCTCAAGACTTAAAGCTAAACTTACTCCATTGTTTGAGGAACATATTCCCAATTTTATAGAAACTTTACATTACATACAAATCCCAACATGCTACCAGGAAGCTGGGTTCAAATATTATCCTTAATGCCAAGGCTTTAGAAAACCTATTCAGAACGTCCAGAACAAAGTATAACTGCAGGAAATTTGAAAATCCTCCTGTGCAACGAGACCGCTCCCGGCAGATGACGCTCTCTCGCACTCCATCAGTTGATGGTCCCTCAGAGTCATCCCCTTCAAGGCAGGGCTATAGGCCTTGCATTCGTTTGATGATCTTAGACCGCTAGAGAATGGGAAGATGACGTTGCAGGGATTCAATTCTAGTTTTTAAGTTCACAACAGTTGGGCTTTATTAGCTTCCTTTTACCCTTCAAGGAATTAAAACGGCCAGACTGAATGTTTTAAAAGGGTGGTGAGCAAGTCTTCTACCAATGCTGATAGAAGAGTTTTCATACATATCCAACCCAATTTCACTTAATGACAGGGTCATACAACTTAAACTGCTTCATCGGATTTATTATACCCCAGGAAAGTTACATTCCCTGGGTTTTCATATACTTCTTGCATACCATCTGGGAAAGTAGATCTATTTTTTTTTTCCATTTTTTTTTTCCCTTAACGATAATAGGATTTTTTCATCATACTTACCTGTAAAATCCTTTTGAGTACATCATGGGACACAGAGTTAGGCTAATAATCATTACCTACTGGGTTATACTTCATCTCCAGGTGAATGGACACTGATGGTAGTCCAGAAGCTCTTTAGACAGGAAGTGATCCCCTATATAACCCCTCCTATACAGGAAGTACTTCAGGTTTAGTAGCAAGCACTGAATCCTCAAAAAGAGGGGAGGGACCTCTGTGTCCCACAATGTACTCAAAGAAAAAGGATTTTACAGGTAAGTATGATGAAAAAATCTGATTTTCTTTTTCATACAGCAAGGGACACAGCATTAGGCTAATATTCATTACCTACTGGGACATCCCAGAGCAATAGCCTTGAGGGGAGGAAGACACCCTGTCAAACAATAGCCATCAGACCTTAGACGGCAGCCTGCATTACACTGCGGCCGAAAGCAGAATCCTCAGCAACATCCACTTGATAAAGTGTTGTGAACGTATGCACTAAAGACCAGGTAGCAAACTTACAAATCTGAGCCACACGGAGGAGCTTTTACGTTTCAGACCATAGGCCTGAATAATAAACTATATATCCTAAAAAAAAAAACTTGCGCTGAATGGTGAAAAAAAAGTGAAAAAGAAAACTAAAGCAGCTGCCACACACAAAGTGCTACTCACTAGAAATGTAAAATATAAAAAAAAATGCGGCGCTCACAAAACATGCAAAACTAAGTGTAAATATATGCAGATATAAACAAAGCAAGATTCCATATAAAATAAAGCCCAAACATATTGGATAATAAGTGTTCTAATCCACAATTGAGAAAAAAAAAAACAACAAAAAAAAACAAACAACCAACCACACTTTAGAAGTGCAATGAACCACAGACACTCCAGAACTTTTCAGGTGCAAATCAACACCCCCATATGTGCCCCCACTCAAATGGTGATGACCCCCAGCTTTGCAGTCTGAAAAAGCTGGGGGTCATCGCCATTTGGTGAGCGGGGGCACATATGGGGCTGTTGATTTGCAAGAATATTTTTGGACTTTATTTTATATGGAATCTTGCTTTGTTTATTTATATCTGCACATATTTACACTTAGTTTTGCATGTTTTGTGAGCGCCACATTTTTTATATTTACATAGGCCTGAATGACCAATTGATGGACCCAATTGGCAATGGAAGATTGGGAAGCTGCCTGCCCCTTCTTGGGTCATTTTGGTAAAACAAAAAAAGGAGTCCGATTCTCGGATCTCCGCAGATCTAGACAAATAAATAAACCTTGACTGCCCAGGCAACGTCCAAAAAATGCAGTAGTCTCTCTTCCGCCGAACCGGGCTGAGAGAAAAAAGGCGGCAAATTAATGTCCTGATATAAATGAAAGGCCGACACCATTTTTGGCAAAATGGATGAAACAGGTCGTAACACGACCCTGTCGTGGTGAAGGATCAAGTATGGTTCCCTGCACGAAAGGGCCGCCAACTCCGACACCTTTCTAGCCAAGGGGATAGCCATCAGGAGGGCTAGCTTGCGTGAATTTCCTTGATAGGTTCAAATGGTTGTTTCTGTAACACAGACAGCACCAAGTTCAAGTCCCAAGGACACATAGGTGACCTAATGGGGGGAAAGCAAATAAGTTGCCCCCTGCATAAAGGTAAGGTTCAGACCAGTGAATGGTAGGCTAAAAGGCCTTTGAAAGAATACGGACAGGGACGAAATCTGACCTGATTGTACTCAAAGCCAATCTGACTTCCACAGCTGACTGTAGAAAAGAGAATTCTCCCAATCACGTATTTCCGAGGATGCCTTTTTTTGGCTTCACATCAAGCAATATAAGTCTTCCAGACTTTATGATAGATCTTCCTAGTGTCTGCTTTTCTTGCATTCACTAGGGTAGACACCACTAGTCCCGAGATGCCACGGTCCTTTAACACCCTGGCTTCGATAGCCATGCCGTCAAATTTAGAGACTGTAAATTGGGGTGGAATATAGGACCTTGAGACAGTAGATCGGGGCGACGTGGAAGCGTCCATGGCCCGTCTATTGTCAGTTTCACAATCTCTGGGAACCAGGGCCTTCTGGTCGAGGCTGGTACCACCAGAATGACTGGAACCCCCTCTCCGAATCCTGCGCAACAAAATGTGGAAGGAGAGGGATCGGAGGGAAAGCAAAAACCAGGGAGTATTGGCTCCATGAAACTACCAGAGCATCTGCTCCGATTGCCAGAGGATCTCTTGTTCGGGACTCAAATTGCTGTAGCTTGTTAAACCTGGATGCCAGTAGGTAGACCTCTGGCCATCCCCAACACTGGCAAATTTCCTGGAACCACCCCTGGGTGTAGAGACCATTCCCCTGGGCAGATCTGTTGGCGGCTGAGATAATCTGCCTTCCAGTTTTCTACTCCCGGGATATGGACTGCCGATATCATTGGCACATGTCCCTCTGCCCAGGCTAGCATGTGGTTCACCTCCTTCAGAGCTGAAGGACTCCTGGTACCGCCCTGGTGGTTTATACAGGCCCCTGCAGTGGCATTGTTGGACTGAACCCTGATAGGACAGTCCTGAAGCTCCACCGTACAGTACTGTAGGGCCAGACGTACTGCCCGTAATTCCAGGACATTGATGGGCAGGATCGGTTCTGTCCTTGACCATTTCTCCTGAGCTGTGAACCCCTCTAGGGTCACTCACCAGCCTGAGAGACTTGCAACTGTAGTCCGTACTCTCCACGTTACCGGGAAAAAGGATTTTCCCATTCGTAGGTTCTGATCCTGCAACCATCAGTTAAGGCTTAAGCGTGCCTGAGGAGATAACATTGGATAATCCAGGGCTTGTCCTCTTGTTCCAAGCCAACAAGATATCTTGTTGTAAAGGCCTGGAATAGAACTGGGCATAGGGCACTGCCTCGGAGGACACCATCCTCCCTAGAAGAATCATACAGAGCCGAAGGGAGGGTTGTCTGGTGCCCCTTATCCGACGCACCTGATCCTTCAGGGCACAGATCCTTACGGGTGGCAAAAAATACCTTTGCTTGGCCCGTATCAGACCTAAATACTTTAGACTTTGAGCTAGTCTCAAGGCTGACTTTTCAGTATTTATGATCCAGCCTAAGCTTTCCAAATACTGCACTGTGCATGTTATGCTCTGTTCTAGAGCCTGTGGTGAGTGATCTCGGAGCAGGATGTCCTCCAGACACGCAAGCACAAAGATTTCTTGGGCCCTTAAAAGACCCAGTACTGGTGCTAGGACCTTTGTGAACACCCGGGGAGCTGTAGCAAGCCTGAAGGGTAGAGCCACAAACTGAAAAGGACGTTTCTCTATTGCAAATCTCAGGAACCTTTGATGAGGCTGAAAGATAGGTACGCGTAAATACGTGTCTTTTATATAGATAGAGGCTAAAAAGTCTTCCATCTGGAGTGAGGCTACTACTGAGCAGACGGACTCCATCCGAAAGGACTAGATCAGTAGATACTGGTTCAGGGATCTTAGGTCCAAAATGGGCTTGTGTCCCCATTTGGTTTTGAAACCATAAACCAGTTCGAGTAAAACCCTGCGCCCCTTTTGGATACAGGAACCTCTACAATCAATCACTCCTTGATGCACTAAATGTAGCGTCTGAAGCAATAAGTCTTTTTGGAGGATCCGAGAGAATGTTGGATCTTAGAAACCTGAGGGGGAACCCCCCCGCAACTCAAGCTTGTAACCATGGGATAAAGTTGATTTAACCCACTAGTCCTGAACTATTGTTCTCCAAAATGTCTGCAAAGTCTAGCAGCCTTCCCCCCACCCGACAGAGTGGGGGTGTCCCCTCAAAAGTAGCTAGGTTTATTAGAGTTTTGGACCCAGGGCTTTTTTTTCTGGCCCTGGCCTTGCGGCTTGCCCCGGACTCTAGTGCCCTGTTGGCGGCAGAACTGCCTTGGCGCCGAGGCACTAGAGGAAGCAGTCCCTGAGGTTTTAAACGAGGGACTCCTGGTGCTTTTCTTTACAGGAAGTAGAGAACTCTTCCCTCCAGAAATCTTTTGGATATACTTGTCCAAATGATCACCGAATAAACGTTCCCCATTAAAAGGGGAAACCTGCCAATAACTTTTTACAAAGAAGCTCGGCTGACCAGTTCTTAAAACGGAGTTCCACCCAAAAGTGGAACTTCCGCTCATCGGATTCCTCCCCCCCCTCCGGTGTCACAGTTGGCACCTTTCAGGGGGGAGGGGGGTGCAGATACCTGTCTAAGACTGGTATCTGCACCCACTTCCGGGAATAGACTCCCATGGGAGTCACGCCCCCTCCCGCACTCCCCCGCTGTCTCCTGGGAAAGACACAGGTCCCAGGAGATAGCGGGGACCATTGAGAAAGCGGGGACCATTGAGAAAGCGCAGCGCGACTCGCGCATGCGCAGTAGGGAATCGAAAAGTGAAGCCGCAACGCTTCACTTCCTGATTCCCTCACTGAGAATGGCCGCGGCAGCACCCGAGGATCGAGGGACGGTTCGGTCTCGGGTGCCGACATCGCTGGACCCTGGGACAGGTGAGTGACCTTATTTTAAAAGTCAGCAGCTGCTGACATCTAAAAAAAAAAAAAAAAAAAAAAAAAAAAAAAAAAATTTTCTTTCGCGGGACTCCCGCTTTAAGCCACAAAAGTCTGTGCATATGTACAGACAAGAGCCAAACAATTGGCTCTCCAATTTCTTGTCAACAGGGTCTTTCAAGCCCTGTGTGCGTTATCTACCGGACAAATCAAGTTCTTGTTTAAGGAAGAGGCTGCTGCATCAATGGCTGGCATGCTCCACTTCTTAACGAACTTTTCATCCATGGGACATAAAAATGGAAAACCTCTTAGGGATGAACAAAAATCATGTCAGGATGTTCCCAATCAGCATATACCACCTGTTCCAACAGAGGGTGTAAGGGGAAAGCCTGTGCGGCCTGAAGAGGCCTCAGGGATCCCAAAGAGGACCGGGGGGGGGGTTCAGTAACCTCTGCAATAGGCAACTTAAAGGCAGAACGAACCATTTCGGTAAGAGTCAGGATCAAAAGACTCTGACTGAGAGGCAGACATCAACTGGATATCTTCTTGTCCAGACGTAGACTCATCCACCCGGCCCTCCACAGAATCCTGAGCTTTTAGCTCTTTCCCATCCACAACCCATTCCTGTTCCAGACTAGGAGGCTCCGGGGAGGGGGATCTGTCATGCTTCTTGCCACCCCGCGGGATGGAGGCAATCATGCCAGCAGTCCTGTGCTCTAACCCAGCTAGGGCCGAGGACAGTTCATCCTTCGTGATAAAGGGTGAAGCAGCAGTTTTGACTGTAGGCACAATGCCAGGTAGGCGCAGCAGCTCAGATTGCCCGGAAGCCTCTGGTCCTTCAGGGGATAAAACACTAGGGATAGGACTAGGTTCATCAGGAACTACTGACGATATAGGTGTGCCCTTCCCTGTAGTGTTACTCCTGCTCCTCTTTTTTGAAGACATTTACTAGCCACAAAAAGAGAGTACCTGGGTGTATTATTAAAACACCTCAGAAGGGAGACCCCTTAATAGGGCTCACCAAGCCCCTATGCAACAATCCTAAGCACCTTTAGCCACACCTGGTGACTCGCGTGACCCAGGTAAGGAGAAATAAACTGCTGCAAATGCCTGGTTCAGAGCCCAGCTGCCTTCTGGAAGCACCGCATGCTTGGCATACACAGCTTAAATAAGCTGGCTGTGCGCCGGAACATTCTTTGCGTGCACACGCGGCCCCTGCGAACGGGAGTGGCTGTATTCGCATATGATGCGAATCTTCGTGCACCCAGATAAAGGCTAGGGTGCATATGCAGCAAAGCCACGTGTACCATGGCCTCCAAACATACTGCTGAGCCCAGCGGTGCTCTTGTGAACACACGTGCGCCATGGTGAACCAAGGCGAAATGGTGCACCGTTGTGTGCCATCATGCAGGTAAAAAAAAAAAAACAGCCAGACAAGCAAAATACACTTTGGAAACACCCACAGCCAGCCCAAAACTACCCCGTATGGTCACTGGGACACCCCACAATAATAAAAGGGGTATCACTTACCTGTCCAGGTGCAGGGCAGCTTAGAAACTAAGAGCCCAAACTTCACCCATCACGGCGGGTTCCTGTGGCTTAAGGACCTTCAAGGACTGGGTACCCTTTTCATGTTTAGGGTCCACTTCCTTTGACCTGTACAGCACCCTGCAGGAATGCCTTAGCGCTGTGGTGTGCAGGATTCCACTTCACAGGGTCCAGCGCCCATAGGCCGCGTTACAGGCAAAACCTCACAGGATCTGGAGTCTTTTTACGAGTCTCAGGTACCATTTATCCAAGCATATAAAGCCTGTGTCAAATGGATCCGATCGGTCAATCCCTTGATTCATTTAAGAACCGTTTGTGGGACTAGAGACCTGGAGCTCAGAGAGCTTAAACAACCATGCCATCCACCTTACAGACACTGGTAAAACAAAAAAAAACAAAAAAAAAAAAAAAAAAAAAAAAAAAAAAAAAAAAAAAAAGGTGCATCTTACTTAAAGCCTAGGTGTAGCTAAAAGAAAAGTCAGCACAAGGGACATAACTTACAGTCAGCATCCCGCTGTTCATTGTGCCAATTGCTCATAATCTTTCAGTGTGGTGGAGGCCAATTAAACTAAGGGGCTGTCACAGGCTCTGATCAAGAGTCAGACTATGCCCACCCTTTCCACCAGCTGCTAGAAACTATACTACAGCTTCAACAAATGCAACAGGTTCTGTAGGCAGAACAGAAGCCAGAACTGTTCATTGCTAGCCAGAAAAGCTCTATATCTGCCAAAACTTTCAAAGGCTTTATTTTGATAAAACAGACTTATCTCCGTTAGTGGAACTAAACCAGACCCACTTGAAAGCTCCTGTCCAATAAGTGCCTCAAGTGTCCCCAAGTAACAGTAAAACCACCCCCTCCCCCCCCCCCCCAAGAATTGTAATAACAGCATCTTGGTGGTACATACTCTTAGGACAGTGAAGTGCTCTTGAACTGCCAAAAAAATTCTCAGCAAGCAATGCTCACATTGTCTCGTTACAAATATGTGAAAAGTGTTGGTTTTCACTCCTGTAATGCTGGGAGTGGGCATCCAACAGTCTTCATACTCTAACAAGGCAGGATGTGGGGATTGCCAACTAGGAGTTTTTTTTTTGGCTAGGCTTTCAAGGGAAGCCATATAGCCTACAGTTATGACAAATTTTAAGAACGTTTTACAAAGTAGCAGTTTTTTTTTTTTTTAAGATCTACCAGGGCTCTATAACAGCATAGGCTATTGTTCTGCCTTAGCCTTTCACAAAGCGTAGTGCAGGCACAATGCTCTTCTATGTTTAGCACTTTCACCGAACAAAAGGGTTGCTGGTTCGAATCCCAACCATGAAACCATCTGCCTGGAGTTTGCATGTTCTCCCTGTGTCTGCGTGGGTTTCCTCTGGGTACTCCAGTTTCCTCCCACACTCCAAAGACATGCTGGTAAAACTGCTCTGCAATCCCTTTGTCAATTAGGCACCGAGCTCATGTCCATTTTATTTTACTCTGAAACAGAAACTGGCTGTTGTACAATGAACCTAAAATGTATACATAATCGATTTTTTTTTTTTACTTTTATTAGACTTTTGAAAAGTGAAAAGCATTTACTTACAGGGATTCCATGCAACTGTGGTTTGTCTAACAAGTTGTGCAATTCATATTTAGATGCTTCCACTTTGTCCAAGTCTGCTGCATCTACCATGTACCTGAAAGGATAAAAGCAAGCATCTCACTGCGGCAGTACGTTATAATGTTTGTAAAAAAGAAAAAAAAAAAAAAAAAATTAAATTACTCCAGATCTGGACATGTATAAAGGAAATTAGGTATACATAGAATATCTCCTTACCCTACACCACTTAGGCAGGCCAGAGATTAGTTTTTTTTTTTGTTTAACCAGCTGTCAGAATGTGAGCAATACTTCATTGGTATTAGAATACAGTGGTACCTTGGATTACAAGCATAATTCGTTCCAGAAGAATGCTAATCCAAAGCACTCGTATATCAAAGCGAGTTTCCCCACAGAAATCAATGAAAACTCAGATAACTCGTTCCACAGTGACTTCTATTGTATGCAGAGGTGGGGGGGCACCGGAGACACTCGGAAACCGCTCGGATGCACTCGGAGAGGCTTGTAAACACTCGGGAACGGAGTGTTTGAGTGGCTCCTAGTGCATCCGAGCTGGTCCGGCACACCTCTGACCAAATGAGGTACTGCACACCGCAGAGGCTTGAATCCTGCTCGTTTTGCGAGACAACGCTCGCAAACCAAGTCAGGATTTTAAAAAAATAATAGCTTGGATCGCAAAAAGCTAGTTAACCTCGTTACTTGCAATCCGGAGGTATTACTGTACAATTACCAGCATTACAGGCTATAGCCTGAAGTGCTGATCGAGTGGGGAAAATCCAACAGGGTAGTTGTACAAAAGTCGTTCAGGCACGTATGATACTTGTTCTCCTCTGCACATCATAGATGGCAAGTTTGAATCTCTAGCTCAAAAAAAAAAAAAAAAAAAATGAAGAGCGCAGCCCATCACACACACTTTGCATCATATATGTTGTGCTGATGGCACACTGTATGTAGCAAGTATATGATCTTTAAAGTAAAAGTTCACCTTTACAGAAAATCTGTTAGGTGACCTTACACTGGACCCCCTCCTGATTCCTATCTCACCCGGTCCCCTCTGTACCAGACTGCCACGATCCCCCGCTGTCAGACATCAACAAGCCGCTTCACTGGTCTGGGGATTTGATATCCTGGCAGCTTTCACTCTTCTCCTCGCAGTGCTGACAGTATGGACTAGACGGCTTCTGATTAGTCAGCGCCATCCATGTGACAGTGATGACCAACTAGAATCCCTATAATCCATACTGGCTAAACAAAATAAACAAGCGATTAAGCTGCGGACCAGTGAAGCGGATTGTAGGTGTCAGACAGTGGAGAATTGCAGCAATCTGGTACAGAGGGCTGGCTGGGATGGGGAGGTGGTCTAGAGTAAAGTCACCTTTACTGATTTTTTAAAGGTGAACTTACACTGTAATCATTAGCACCAACAGAGGAGGACCTTGTACAAGGAATTCCTTAACTGTATACTCGGGTCTTGGGCAATTAGTAGGGACAAGAGGTGCCTACACTCGCTTTCTCTACAGCATAAGGTCTTTTACGGCACTACAGGTTTTCATCTTTGAAGTAATGTAGTATATTTAGATCTAATAAAAAAAAAAATGAAAATAACAAAAATGACAAGCACGATAATCTAAACAACCAACCAGGGAAACCAATGGTTTGTGTCTCCCAAGGCACATCCACAGTCAGCCAGGCAACTTGGACCCAAAAAGTGCAGGAAATCCAGTTCTTTTACATTTGCACAATCTATTGCATTTTGGCGTGTTTTCCTTTACATACTGTAACTGTAAGCTTGTAAGAATCAAACAGGACAGTGAAATTTTAATGCTTCACCATCCTTGGCTAAAAAATGTAAAGTAGTCATCTTATGAATTGCGCGTTTACAACAGCAAAAAGTGTTTGGCGAGTTTCAGGAATGGAATACTTACACAACTGCATTAACACCTCTACAGTAGCGCTCCCACATACTGCGAAATCTTGGCTGACCTCCAATATCCCAAACCTAGAAATAAATAGAAATAAATTAATAGAAGTCATCAAGGGACAAAAAAACCCACAAACCTTTTCATGCATAAATTCCAGTAAAGTGACTATTAATATTTTAAAATGATAATAAAAAGGTTCAATTGGAAAAAAAAAAAAAAAAAAAACAAAAAAAAAAACACACAAACACACACACACACACACACACACACACACACACACAGAGCTGCTTGAGTCTTTTCAGACACACGGCTCAGCCCCACCTCCCACTCTCAAGATTTGAAGAACAGCAGCAGGAGCCAACGACTACCGCTTCTCTCAGCCGTGCCTATGAGAGCCGGGAGAGGGGAGAAGAGCTGCTGCAGAGTGCACAGAGTTGGACCAAGATCGGGCACAGGTGAATATTTAAAGGGGGGGGGGGGGGGGGGGGGCTGCATAGAATGTGCAGTGCTTTACGAAACCATTAAAAAAAAAAAAAAACACACACACACAACACACACACACACACACACACACACACACACACACACACACACAACACACACACACACAACACACACAACACACAACACACAAACACACACACACAAACACACACACACAAACACACACACACACACACACACACACACACACACACACACACCCCGTCTTCTTAAAGCAAGTTATACAGCACAGTGCTTGTGCTGGGTCATTTGGCCCCCTGTATCACCTTAAAAAAAATTGTGGCTGCTAAGGTCAGTTTATGTGCCTCCATCACCCGCAGCCCTGCTCTGTCTCCTGTGTGCCCCCCACCTCTCATGTCAGCGCCCACCCCCTCCGCTCCTGCTGCTTTCATATTTAATATTAAAAGCTCACATCTACTCTGTATAACAATAAGTTCCCCTGTGTCTGGGTTCTATAATAAATATACTTATCTGTACCGATAACAGTACAGATAAGTACACAGTACTCTGACAGTGGGACCTGATGTAGTCATCCAAATACCACTAATCACTGGCACTATAATATAGAATTTTATATAATCTAAGAATTTTAAGTGGGGAGTGTGGTGTCACTTCATATCATGTGCTTCACACTTCTTGTGATGGATTGCAACATGTTACTGACTTTTAGGGCTGAAACCAAATGACAATTGATTATGAAAAATAGTTGTCAACTATGTTCATAATCAATTGGCCAGCATACAGAATGCAATATTTGTTTACAGATCAGTAAATACAGTGCAGTACACAAACAGCTCAGTACACCATCTATACTCAGTCCTTCGAACCCCTTTCACACTGCTAGCACAGCCGCTTTACTGTCATTTTAGCTGCGCTTTTTGGCCACTAGCAGGGTGCTTTTAACCCCTGCTAGCGGCAGAGGAAAGGGTTCCTAGCTCCCGAAAAGCACTACCGCACTTAGGCAGTGCCCATTCATTACAATAGGCAGGGGCGGTGAAGGAGCAGTGTATACAGCACTCCTCCACCCCCTCAAAGACGCAGCTTGCAGGGCTTTTTGTAGCACTCAGGCTCACATTGGAGTGGCATGGTAGGCGTTTTTCAGGTGCTATTTTTAGCCCCAAAAAAAAAATAAATAAAAAAGCCTGTAAATCGCCTCAGTGTGAAAGTGGTCTTAGTACTACTTTAAGTGGGGGGGGCTTCAGTAACCAAAACTGCAGGGTTTGTCCTCATGATACATCACAGGAAGCACCCTCATGGCTAACAGTGGACAGAATTAGAAATAGACTTTGGCAATCGGTTAAATGTTAAGTTTCCAACCAGCCGCTGCAGTTGTACTGCAGCAACATGGCTTGGCTGCACGAATCGTCGTTATGTTATGTTAAGTCGCTCCCTCTGGTGAGCACTAGGGGCGCGGGGGCAGCTCATCCCCAGAGCCGATGCACAGGGATCTGTCATCTCCCCTAGTCAGCCCCCTCCAGTTAGAACGCACACTAGGGAACACAATTAACCCCTTGATCGCCCCCTAGTGTTAACCCCTACACTGCCAGTGACATTTTTATAGCATTGATCGCTGTATTAATGCCAACATAGTCCCAAAAATGCGTCAAAATTGTCCAATGTGTCCACCATAATGTCGCAGTCATGATAAAAAAAATATATATATATATATATATATATATATATATATATATATATATATATCACAGATCGCCGCCATTACTAGTAAGAAAATAAATAAATAAGCTATAAATATATCCATTTTTTAAAAAATGTTTTACATTTTTTAGGGGATATTTATTATAGCAAAAAGTAAAAAAAAAAATTGCTTTTTTTTCAAAATTGTCGCTCTTTTTGTTTATAGCACAAAAATACCACAGAGGTGATCAAATACTACCAAAAGAAAGCTCTATTTGTGGGGAAAAAAAAAAAATGGATGTCAATTTTGTCACACGACCGCGCTATTGTCAGTTAAAGTGACGCAGTGCCGAATCGCAAAAGTGCTCTGGTCATTGTTCTTAATTTTTACTTACAGTCTAACTGGAATGGTACCAGCTGATTGGAGAAAAGCCAATGTAGCAAAAACATTTAAAAAAAAGGGCCAAAACACATCCCTGGGAATTACAGACCAGTTAGCCTAACATCAATAGTATGCAAGCTCTTGGAGGGGATAAGGGACTATATACACAAGATTTTAGTAATGGAAACAATATCATTAGCAGTAATCCGCATGGATCCATGAAGAATCGTTCTTGCCAAACCAATCTATTAACCTTCTATGAGGAGGTGAGTTGCCATCTAGATAAAGGAAGGCCTGTAGACATGGTGTATCTGGATTTTGCAAAAGCATTTGACACAGTTCCCCATAAACGATCACTGTACAAAGTAAGATCCGTTGGCATGGACCATATGGTGAGTACATGGATTTAAAACTGGCTACAGGCGCAAGTTCAGAGGGTGGTGATAAATGGGGAGTACTCGGTATGGTCAGGGGCAGGTAGTGGAGTGCCCCAGGGTTCTGTGCTGGGACCAATCCGGTTTAATTTGTTCATAAACGACCTGGAGGATGGGGTAAATAGTTCAATCTCTGTATTTGGGGACAATACTATGCTAAGTAGGGCAATAACTTCTCCGCAGGATGTGGAAACCTTGCAAGAAGATCTGAACAAAATTAATGGGGTGGGCAACTACATGGCAAATGAGGTTTAATGTAAAAAAAAAAAAAAAAAAAAAAAAAAAAAAAAGTAAAATAATGCATTTGGGTGGCAAAAATATGAATGCAAGCCTTCTCACTAGGGGGTGAACCTCTGGGGGAATCTATATTATTATTCTCTCTAGAGATGAGACTCTTGAGAGGGGATATGATTTCAATACACAAATACCATACCGGTGACCCCACAATAGGGATAAAACTTTCGCGGAAAGGAAAAAAAAAAAAAAAAAAAAAAAAAAATGGGAGGTTTAACCTAAAACTGTGTAGAGGGTTCTTTACTGTATAAGTGGCAAGGATGTGTTATTCCCTTCCACAGGGGGTGGTCTCAGTGGGGGGGCATCGATAGTTTCAAAAAAACTATTAGAGAAGCACCTGAACAACCGCAACATACAGGGATATACAATGTAATACTGACATATAATCACACACATAGGTTGGACTTAATGGACTAGTGTCTTTTTTCAACCTCACCTACTATGTAGAAAAAGGAAGTAAAGTTCCATCTTTTACCTATAGGCTAACCTATAATAAAGGCTTACCTATAAGGTAGCGTACATATCTCCTAAATGTGTGCCGTTTAGGAGATATTTACATTACATGCTGTCAGTGACATCACTGGCGCATGCGCTCTGAAGGAACTAGAACTAGCACATTATGCCTTTACCTTACAGGTTCCCAAAAAAAAAAAAAAAAAAAAAAAACCACTCAACCCGGGGTTTGTAACTTCTTTAAAATATAAGATTCCTGTGTCTCCCCACTCCCCTCCACATCCGACTTGCAGTTAAAAATACCCTGTATATCCAACTTCAGGGGAGATGGAGATCATTACACATTTACTTTTCACAGTATAAAATAAACCCCTTGTAGTAGAGAATATTTGCTGTTTTTGTACTATAAAAAAAGGGCCAATTTGTTTTAACCCCTGACAGGTGATACTACTTTTTAGATGATATTTGTACATTTAATGGACAGATGCCACTCAAAAATTTCACTTGCTTTTAAAATTCATTTTCAAATGCAATTGCTGTAGGAAAAAAAAAAAAAAAATAATCACATATACTGTCCAAAAATGTATTCAATCGAGAAAAGGTTTTCTACTCTACTCCTTCGAATTTTCCAGTCACTGGTTGAAAACATTGATTGAAACCCACTAATGATTAGAAAATCAAACGAACGCTCCGAGTACTAAAATTTTCCAAAGTAAAAATTTGTTCGTGTATGGCCAGCATAAATGACAGCACTCGCAGCTAGCTTGTATCCAGCTACCTGCCTATGACAAGGGAGTCTGTCATGCATGATGGTGGATGATGGAGTCTGATCATAGGTAAAGATTCAACCTCCTAATAGTATATACTGTTGTGCTCATAAGTTTCCATACCCTGGCAGAATTTATGATTCCTTGGCTATTTTTCAGAGAATATGAACGAGAACACAAACATTTTTCACTCATGGTTAGTGTTTGGCTGAAGCCATTTATTATAAAAAAAACAAAAATACAAAAATAAACAAACACACTACGATTTAAAAGGAGTAAAACACAATCACAACAGAAACTAACGTCCAGATGAAGCTACACATGTTTGTTTTGTGAAACGCGTCGACGTCACGCCCGCTGTCATCCCCCGGTGGGGTTAGCCGGCTCATCTATTGAGGGAGCGTCCCGCTCCATGGTCCGGAGCAGCCGTGTGGAGGGCAACAGGTGCACCTGGATGGCTGGCCACATGTTCACATAAGAAGTAACCTTCGGATCACGGAGAACTTTTTAGGTCAGTGTACGGCATTGTGCACAGCGGCAAGAGGCGCAGCTTACAACACAGGAGCCACTGCAACCTGGTAATACCATAGGATTCCCAGACGGGACCCGGAAGCGGTAACGTACAAGGCAACCTATCTTTGTATTCCTGCCCATACTTGTCACCATTTGACTTCATTACAGCATGCATCTGCATAGAGTCAACTAAATACTGGATAACTGCACATCTTGCAATATATTATCCCGGATCCTGGCAACCGTGATCCTACATTCACACATGCAAGGCCAATACATCCCCATCCATAGGATGAATTGACGTCTGATCACAGACCTCATATCAGCATCCCACTCCACGGCCAATCATCCTCTCCCAGGTTCCCAACCTTTTTCCTCCTCCCCCCCGTTTTCCAATTCCTTCCACATCCCGCCCTGAGCCGCCCCCCCCGGGGGAATGGATGTCTGCACTGCAAACCTTACTCAGCATTGCTGTACACTTCTTATTGTTATGGTTTGCGCAGACATCAATAGCCAAGACGTCCGGACGTTTTTGTTTTGTTTTGTAAGTCCATACATGTTTTATGTTCCCCATGTCTGTGATTTGTTTGTTTTTGATCAATTCAGATATTGATCAATTTTATTAGGGCAGGGTTACTTTTTGGTAATGCTCTTGCATATATCTCCATGTTTTTCTATTTTGTACCAATAAATATCCATTCGCATTTATTACATATTGGGATTGCCTCTCCTTTGAGCCCCGCTTTTCTTTTTGGTCCCCCCCTGTTTGGGACAATTTTGGGTTACATATGTATGGGGGTTGGAGGGCAACCATAGTCTCATGGTACCGAATTCATATACATGGTAAAACAAGCCTCATTATACTTCACTTGTTTCACAACAGAAACTACCCAAATGACCCTAATCAAAAGTTTACATACCCTGCACACAAGTTGACACAAAGGGGTTTGAATGGCTATTAAAAAGGTAATTATCCTCACCTGTGATCTGTTTGCTTGTAATTAGTGTGTGTGTATAAAAGGTCAATGAGTATCTGGACTCCTGACAGACCCTTGTAGCTTTCATCCAGTGCTGCACTGATGTTTCTGGATTCTGAGTCATGGGGAAAGCAAAAGAATTGTCAAAGGATCTGTGGGAAAAGGTAGTTGAACTGTATAAAACAGGAAAGGGATATAAAAAGATATCCAAGGAATTGAGAATGCCAATCAGCAGTGTTCAAACTCTAATCAAGAAGTAGAAAATAAGGGGTTCTGTTAAATTTCAGCCTGGAAAATTGTTCGGGATGCAAAGAAAAACCCCTAAGTAACTTCAGGTGAAATACAGGACTCTCTGAAAACATGTGGTGTGGCCGTTTCAAGATGCACAATAAGGAGGCACTTGAAGAAAGATGGGCTGCATGGTCAAGTCTCCAGAAGAAAGCCATTACTACACAAATGCCACAAAGTATCCCTGGTTACAATACATCAAACAGCACAGAGACAAGCCTCAAACCTTCTGGCACAAAGACATTTGGAGTGATGAGACCAACATTGAGCTTTTTGGCCACAACCATAAACACTACATTTGGAGAGGAGTCAACAAGGCCTATGATGAAAGGCACACCATTCCTACTGTGAAACACGGAGCTGTAAAGGCACAGGAAATTTACTCAAAATTGATGGCAAGATGAATGCAGTATGTTATCAAAAAATACTGAAGGAACATTTGCATTCATCAGCCAGGAAGCTGCACATGGGACGTACTTGGACATTACAACATGACAATGATCCAAAACACAAGGCCAAGTCAACCTGTCATTGGCTACAGCAGAATAAAATGAAGGTTCTGGAGTGGCCATCTCAGTCTCCTGACCTCAATATCATTGAGCCACTCTGGGGAGATCTCAAATGTGCAATTCGTGCAAGACAGCCCAAGAATTTACAGGAACTGGAGGCTTTTTGACAAGAGGAATGGGCAGCTTTACCATTTGAGAAGATAAAGAGCCTCATCCACAAATACCACAAAAGACCTCAAGCTGTCATTGATGTTAAAGGGGGCAATACACAGTATTAAGAACTGGGGTATGTAAACTTTTGATCAGGGTCATTTGTGTAGTTTCTGTTGCGATTAGGATTTAAAAAGAGTAAACACAGTTGATTAATAAATGGCTTCAGCCAAACACTAACAATGAGTGAAAAAAAAAGTTTGTGTTATCATTCATATTCTCTGAAAATGGCCAAGAAATCATAAATTCTGCCAGGGTATGTAAACTTATGAGCACAACTGTACATCTCTTCTGTTATTCTCAGAGTACATTAGACATTGTGTTCCCTAATCATATAGCTGGTTATATAGAGATTTACCACTGCATACAGAGAGATGTTCAAGAATCAATTTTTTTTCCCCCCTTTTCTTAAGCTTTACAGATCAACTAGCTAAATTATACACCAAAAACTTGTTTGAGATGTTTAGGCGATTAAATCAAAATAAACAGGATTCACAGGGCCAAAAACCAAAATGGACAGTATAAATAATTAAATATATTTTTTTGTTTATACATAAAATTGTATTACATGCCTTGTACAATTGTTAATTAAGATTATGAATCTAAATTAATATAATGTTTGTCCATTAATCGTCACGTTTTCAGCCGATGGGCTGCTTTCACACCGAAAAGTGTTTGAATCACTTGCGTTAAAAAAGCGCAAGAAAAGCTCAAGAAAAATGCATCCCTTTAAATTCTATGCATGTCTTCCACCCATTGAAAAAGCAACAAAATAAATAAATAAAAAATGCACACGTGTTCCGTTTTTGGTGCACTTCTTAAAGTCGCATAAATGCAGTAAAATCGCAGAAGACAAAACAAAAACACTTTTTCAGCAGCCATCATCTACAAAAGGCCGATAACCCCATTTTTTGGACGGTAAAGCGGTGCATTCCTAATGAATCAGCCAACAAATCAATTATGGAAACGTTAGTACTATTCTCCAACACCTAGTGGGGAGTGTGCTGCCACAGGAATTTGTTTATTGGTACTCCTGGCATGTTCCTTCATCTTCTACACCCCCCCCCACTACTGGGAAAGAGCAATAGGAATGAGAGAGTTTGCTGAGGGAACACAGAGCAGGGACAGAGAAAAAAAAAAAAAAAAAAAAAAATCAGGAGAGGTGACAGGACAAACTCTGCTGCCAGGGAGATACACAAGAGGTAAACTTACAATACTAGTGTCTTGTCTTATCTCCCCGATATTCACTCCTTTCTGGGCAGCCTGTGAATGTCAGCACTGTAAAGCTTCCGTTAGCCTTCCTCTGAGCCAAGACATACAATCAAGACTGAATAATGCTAATTATAAAGAGGTCCTTTACCCTGTAAACAAAAATTTAAAAGTCACCAGGTACAAATACTTCAGCCGCAGACTTAGGCCTCATGCACACGAGACGCTGTTAAACTCGCGTTCAGAGGCAGTTGGACACTTTAACTGTCCCTGAACCCATTCAATGTTATCCTGTGTCCATGTACACAGTCTCGTTTTTTGGCGTTCAGGCAGTTGTGTTTAACCTCATTTCTCCAGAAGCAAAAAAATGGGTTCAGGCGCAAACGTTTTCCACGTTTCAGACACTAAACGCCGGTACCGCGTTTGCGTTTATAAGTGTTTTTAAAGGAACATTTTACAACCCGAATTTGGGGCCCCATATCTCGGGGCCGCTTGGTGCTAGGAACCCCAAATTTGGTGTGCTAACAGTTGGACTAACACTAGAACATATCCAAATTTGGAGTTCCTATCACCAAGTGGCCCCGAGATATCGGTCACAAAATGTCCCTCTCTGCTGCAGAAGTGCTTGACACTTTATGACCTGATTTTGGGGCCCTGTATCTCGGGGCCACTTGGTGCTAGGAACCCCAAATTTGGATATGTTGTAGTGCTAGTTCCACTGTGTTAGCACACCAATTTGGGGTTCCTAGCACCAAGTGGCCCCGAGATACGGGGCCCCAAAGTTGGGTCGCAAAATGTCATTCTCTGCTCGACAGACGCTTCTAGACGCAAAACGCAGTAAAACGCGGCATGCAAACGCGGCAAACGGGCGTTTCTAAATACGGTTTCAGCTTTTAAAAACATGTGTTCAGCAGTTTGCACCCGGCATCTCGTGTGCATGAGGCCTAAGTTTTTTTAAAAAAACAAGCAAAACACACACTTAACTGTTCCCAGGTCCACACCTGACCCGACTCTTTGTCGGTCTTTAGGTGCAGGCGCCAGTATCTCAACTGTGGGCAGCCAACTACATGCCTTTTCACAGCCAGCTGCCCACTATGCTGTGAATGGTCCCATAGTCTCCTGGGCATGTGATGTGTCCCAAGAGCCTGTGGAGAGGAGGGGGGCTAGAGAGTGCCAAACTTCAGTTTAGATCACCTTGGTAATCTGACCTGAAGTGGGATTGGGTACCCGTCAAATTTAAGTACCGGCGTCTGATTGCAAACATCCCTGCCATACAGTAAAGCTAAGCCAGTGATCTGCAGATAAACATGGCTTGGTTGATAACCTGTCTCAAGTCTGTGACTAGCCACTTGACCTCAAGATGTGGCCCCCTTTCACGACCAGGCTTTTTTTGCGATACGGCACTGCATTATGCGATGCTGTACCCAAATAAAATGTATGGCCACTCTGTCTACCTTGTGAACAATTCACAGGTCCCAGGGGACATCGGATCACAGCAGGAGCTGGCGGTGCGTGTGCGCGCCCCAGACCCAGAAGGGCAAAAACCACGTACAGGTATGCGATTTTGTGCAGAGAGGTTGCGCTGCTGCAGGAAATGTACGCAGGGCGGTCAGGAAGCGGTTAAAGTGATTGTAAATACAACCCATTCAGTTTAACCACTTCAAGACCAGGACTTTTTCTGATACCTGTTGCTTACAAGTAAAAAATTTTTTTTCTAAAAAATGACTTTATAACCCCCAAACATATTTTTTAGACCCCAGAGAAAAAAAAAATAGCAATCATTGCAATATTTTATGTTACACTGTATTTGCAGCCTTTCAAAACGCAATTTTGGAACAAATTCAATTTCATGAATTGGAAAATATATATATATATATATATATATATATATATATATATATATATATATATATATATATATATATATATATATTAAAATTCTTCATAGGTGAAAGTGTTTCACTGTTACAGAGGAGGTCTAGTGCTGGAATTATTGCTCTCGCTCTAACAATCATGGTTTGAACAATGTTTACATTTGCTCCTACACAGGAGCATATTATGTGTGTATGTATGTAAATATAATATATAGTATTATATTATATAATTTTGTTTTTTTATCACGTTTGTTGCTGTCACAAGGAATGTAAACATCCTTTGTAATAGTTGTCAAGTTTTGTTTTTTTTTTTGGTGGGATCTGGGGTCTGTAGGGCACCAAATCCCTCCTTTACACTTAAAAGCATTCAAAACGTTTTGCGATTTTAAATACGGACTTTGTTTTAAATCTGGCGCCTTTACCACTTGCTTACTGGGCATTTAAAGACCCTTCCTGCCCAGGCTAATTTTCAACACTGTCACTCTTTGACAATTAAGCGGTCATGCAACACTGTGCCGTGACATTTTTTTCACACAAATAGAGTTGGTGGCATTTAACCACTACTGTTTTTTTTTTTTAGCAAAAAATAAGGACAAAAAAAAAAAAAAAAAAAGTAATATAAATATATATATATATATATATATATATATATATATAAAATATTTTGCAAACAGTTTAGTCCAGGTGGTAACCGGCCGTTTACATCACATGATCAGCTGTCATTGGCTACAGCTGATCACGTGGTAAGGGGCCAGGATCTTAAGGATTTTACTCTGATCAACCCAGTATCATTGCTTCGCTGATTACCAAGAGTATCGGGCACACAGGCAGCTCATGCATGAGAGGATGTACATGGACGCCCTCCCGGCAACTTAGGCCCACACTGTGGCAGTCTTTTGGCTACAGCGCAGGCGCAAAGAGGTTAAGGCTCCAGTAAACCGGAAGGGACGTGGTGATATCGCTTTTGGGTTCCTACATCCGAGACCTGATCAAAGCTGATTTGGGCTTTGTTGGGGTCTCTGGCCAGCTGGCAGACGTGCCGGCTGGTCGCTCGGGCCTCCCGGTTGGAGGGATCACATTAGCTCTGTTCTCAGCTGCAAAACAGCTGAGGGGAGGAACAGCAACAGCACACTGATCTTCCCAGTGAATGGCTGTGCAACAGGGGCGTCAGGACAAGTCTGATCTTTGGAGGAGCAGCCTGCGTTCCCAGCATAGCTAGACAATTGACCAAGATGAGCTCTCCTGCTTAGAGGGGTCATTTTTTTTTTTTTTTTTAACAGGAAAGCAGAGGGACTGGCTGTAACACCAGGGATTCCACACAAAAGCAGCAATACAAAAGAAAACAGGATACTTTTTCATACAAGCACATGGTACAGAAAGTAGACATCAAGAATTTGAAATGCTACAGTAGCAAACAATTTAACAACTGCGTGGCCATGTGACACTGTACCCAAATAATATGGTGGTATTTGATCACCTCTGCTTTTCTATTTTTTGTAACAAAAAAAGGCCACCAATTTTGAAAAAAAAACTAACATAAAATTTAACTTTTGGCTATAAAACACTTCCAATTAAAAAAAAAATAAAAAAATAAAATACCGTATTTAAATCGGCGTATAACACGCACTTTTTTCCCCTTAAAATGAGGGGAAAATCGTGGGTGCGTGTTATACGCCGATCCCCGCTAATTGTGATCTATCGGCGGCGATCGCCGCCGACATTCACATAGCATGTAGTTTTAAATATGGCGCCATGGAGTTCGGAGGGACTCAGCGGAGCTGAACGAGCGCCGCCGAAATCACAGTGACTGGGCGGAGCCGAGATACACATAGTCGAGTGTTCTCGGCTCTTTCTGGCGCCGCTCACAGTCACGCCCAGTCCCGCCATTGGACCTGTGTTATGTCCATCATAGGGCGGGACTGTGAGCGGTGCCAGAAAGAGCCGAGTACACTCGACTATGTGTATCTCGGTGGCGTTCGTTCAGCTCCGCCGAGTCCCTCCGAACTCCGCGGCGCCATATTTAAAACTATATGCTATGTGTATGTCGGCGGCGATCTGTCCAAGCATGGACACTGGGGGCAAGGCTGCACTGACCACTGGGGCAAGACTGCACTGACAAGACTGCACTGGGGCAAAGCTGCACTGACAAGGCTGCAATGGGCACGATAAGGCTGCACTGATGGGCATTTTAATGTAAGTTTTTTTCCCTTAAACTTCCCTCCTAAAAGTTTTTTTCCTTAAAATTCTCTCCTAAACTTGGGGTGCGTGTTATACGCCGATAAATACGGTAATAATAATAATTTAGGCCAATATGTACTCGGCTACATTTTTTGGGGGAAAAAAAATCCCAATAAGCGTATATTGGTTTGTGCAAAAGGTATAGCGTTTACAAACTATAGAACACTTTTTATTCATTTTTACTAGTAATGGCGGCAATAAGCGACTTAAAGTGGGACTGCGATATTGCAGTGAACATTAACTGACACTTGACACTTTTTGGGGACCAATGACACTAAAACATTAATTAGTGCTCAAAAATAAGCGCTATACTGACTAGGGCTGCAACTAACGATCATTTTCATAATCGATTGGTTGGCCGATTATGGTTTTGATTAATCGGTTAATAACCTTAAAGTGTGGTGTATAATTTAGTTAATATGTAAAAGTTAAAAAAAAAGGCAATTAATTCTTAAATATCTATATGGAGTGGTAAATATAAATAACCAACTATGTGGTGAGGGAGCAAAATATCTAATCCACTCTGAGAATAACAGACAGAAGAGATAGTATATTAGAGGATATATATTGTATATACTAGGGTTGTACCACTTTTTTAGGACCGAGTACAAGTACCGATACTTTTTTTTAATGTCACGTGACAGTGTTTTTTTTTTTTTTAAAACAGTGTTTTCTTTTTTTGGGGGGGGGGGGGTTGGTGAACTGTGTATGTGTGTGTTTTGTTTTTTTTTACAATAATATTTTTTTTATTCTTTATATGTTTTTTTTTTTTTAATCAGCCCTGTTGGGGGGCTTTGGTGAGATATCAGGGGTCTTAACAGACCTCTAATATCTCCCCCTTGAGACAGAGAAAGAGACAGAGGATAGAGATTCCCCAGTCCCTTTCTCTGCAGCCTCAGCTGCACTGAAAATGAATGGAGAGAAGACAGCGGCTCCTCTCCATTCATAAACTGACACATCGTAATCACAGGAGATTACAATGTATCAGTTATGTGAATGGACAGAGTCAGCTGACTGTCCATTCACACAGCGGAGAGAGACAGCAGAACGGAGGGGACAGAGAAGGAGAGGGGAACGGAGGGGGACAGCGGAGAGACACAGGGAAGGAGAGGGGAACGGAGGGGGACAGCGGAGAGACACAGGAAAGGAGAAGGGAACGGAGGGGGACAGCGGAGAGACACAGGGAAGGAGAGAGGAACGGAGGGGGACAGCGGAGAGACACAGGGAAGGAGAGAGGAACGGAGGGGGACAGCGGAGAGACACAGGGAAGGAGAGAGGAACGGAGGGGGACAGCGGAGAGACACAGGGAAGGAGAGAGGAACGGAGGGGGACAGCGGAGAGACACAGGGAAGGAGAGAGGAACGGAGGGGGACAGCGGAGAGACACAGGGAAGGAGAGAGGAACGGAGGGGGACAGCGGAGAGACACAGGGAAGGAGAGAGGAACGGAGGGGGACAGCGGAGAGACACAGGGAAGGAGAGAGGAACGGAGGGGGACAGCAGAGAGACACAGGGAAGGAGAGAGGAACGGAGGGGGACAGCGGAGAGACACAGGGAAGGAGAGAGGAACGGAGGGGGACAGCGGAGAGACACAGGGAAGGAGAGAGGAACGGAGGGGGACAGCGGAGAGACACAGGGAAGGAGAGAGGAACGGAGGGGGACAGCGGAGAGACACAGGGAAGGAGAGAGGAACAGAGGGGGACAGCGGAGGGGGACAGAGGAATGGAGGGGGCATGGAGGAGGATGCAGTAACAGCCAGCGGTGACTGATGACCGCTGTATGTCACTAAAGCTGCTGAAAGCCGCTGGGGGAGAATCTTGTAACTCCCCCACGCGCCGATCACAGCTGTCTTCCAGGTATCGGGGGGAAGCATCGGGAGCATTTGCCCGAGTACAAGTACTTGGGCAAATGCTCGGTATCTGTGCCGATACTAGTAGCGGGACAACCCTAGCATATACCATTAGAGAAGAGATATACTGTATATGCTATTAGAGGATATATACTGTGAGGGTATATACACAGGGCGAATCTGGTAAATATCAGACTCGGATGAAATTTTTTTATTAAAAAAAAAAAAAAAAAAAACCCACACAAAAACAAACGCACACACAAATACGTCTTCCTTGGGGGGAAAAAAAAAAAAAAAAAAAAAAAAAGTCATTTTAAGAACGTTCGCTCGATTGTCTGTTAGTGGGGTCAAATCGAAGTTCATTTTCAAGGAATTTTCAGACAGTAAATGTGGTTTTTGTTCAGAAATTACAGTCATTTTAAAAACAGAATGTTAAAAACAAGTGATCCGTGTGGCCAGCATAAGGCTCGGTGCACACCTATGCAGTTTGCTTTTGATCTGTTTCTGCAGTGCTATTTTGCTGTGAGTTTTGATTTTTGCGCACGTGATTTTGCTGCGATTTGCGTTTGTACATTATTTTGGCCAATTTGTTGTTGGGCAGACTAAAAAACAAAGTGCTCCAAAAACGCATTACATGCTTTTCTGCAGCTTCTCCATTGATGTATTGGGGGAAAAAAAAAAAAAAAAAAAAAAAAAAAGCACCCTGACCCTTTCCAAATACGCAGCGGCTGAAAAAAAGCATAGATGTGAACGTGTCCTATAGGAAATCATGTAAATGAACTGTAGTGCAATTCTGCAGAAAGCACCAAACATCACATAGATGTAAACCAGGGCTAAGATGTTTAGTAACATAATGGGGCAAAAAAAAAAAAAAAAAAAAATAGCAGATAATCACTACTGTAAGGGGTTCATTTTTTTTACTGTGTTACTGTAAAAGTAATAAGTAGCAATTATGTGCTCCTTTTTCCTTTTGTACTATAAAGGGCTCGTTTTAGTTTTAACCCCATTATGTTACTGGCCGATTAATCGATTATGAAAATAGTAATCGATTAATTGTTTCAGCCCTAGTACCGACACTGGCTGGGAAGGGGTCAACATCAGGGTGATCAAAGGGTTAACTGTGCCTAGTCAGCATTTTACTATACTGTGGGAGGTGCTTTTACTACAGGAAGACATGGATCCTAGGTCCTGCTTTTCAGAGACACAGGATAAAATGCCTTCCCTCCTCTCAGAACAGAGATCTGCCATGTTTACATCGGCAAACCGCTGTTTTGCCTTTAGCAGCAGACAGCCAATTAAAAAATTGGTTGGGGTGAGAATACCACTGGATTCCAGGACAGGTAAGTGTCCTAATAATAAAAGTCAGCAGCTACAGTACACACACACACACTAACAAATATAATAAACACCCTGACCTCCCTATCTCCAGTGGGGCGCTAGTCTCTCTCTTTCCTCACAGGATCAGAGACCCCGGCTCCTGCTGCTGCCACTCAAATCTTGAGAGCAGGAGTCAAGCTGTGCACGGCTCTGGAGCAAGTGTGCTTCCTATGCTAGCACACAGAAGAGGAGCCAAAAGAAACACAGAGAAGAGAAGGTTCTGGGCTGCTCTGTGCAATATCAATGCACAGAGCAGGTAACAATACCAAGTTATTCACACTCTTTACAACCGATTTAAGCCTGCTCCTTTGAGAGTTAGGCTTCATGTACATGGGACGTTGTTCAACCTCTCCTGAACAATTTACCTTGACAGTTGGAAATGTCCGTTTAGCCACGTTTGCGTCTATAAGCGCTTTTGTTGAAATGAAAAACATCTGTAAAATAAAACGCTGCTAAAACGCAAGTTACTGCGTTTGAAACGCCAAATGCCTGTAACAGCTTTTAAATGCCTCTGAACATCCGTCTGAACACATTTTCTTGCTTTCCAAAAAATGCTTCTGAACTCAACTGCCTAGAAACAACTGGAAACTGCCCTGTGTACATGTACTGATAAGATAACAGAGGAGAGTTCAGGGGCAGCTGAGAAAATGTCCATTTACCAGCAGCAGTGTACATGAGGTCTTAGGAGGTTAATACTCCAAAACCCTTAAAAAACATTAAAGCTTAAAAATAGGATAAGAAAAAACAGCTTCTTAAAATACCGGTATTAGTCATTTGAAGAACTCATGCAACAGACATGTATACGGCAACTAGCACATGATCTAAGATTACAATCATATGACTGAATAACTGAAGGATCAGCAAGAGCTCAGAAAATACACATCAATCTCAGGGTTACAGTTTCAAAGACATCTCAGTGTCTAATTCAGCAAAAAAGTTTTTAATATCAAGACAGGAAATTGCTATTTGTGTCAGTGGGATTTATACTTTAACCACTTCAGCTCCAGAAGGTTTTATCCACTTCCTGACCGGGCCATTTTTTCCCCGATACGGCTGCGTTGCTTTAACTGACAAATGTCAGTTATACGCTATAACCAAACATTGGATGTCTTTTCCCACAAAGCTTTCTTTTGGTGGTATTCGATCATCTCTTCATATAATAAAAAAAAAAAAAACAAACAAACACACACACACACACACACACACACACACACACACACACACACACACACACACACACACACTTTTCTACTTTCTGCTATAAAAATCAAAATTTAGGCCAATTTGTATTCCGCTATATAATTTTTTTTTTTTTTAAACACCAAATTGGTTTGCGCAAAAGTTTTAGCATCTACAAACTATGGGATAGATTTATGGATTTTAAAAATTTTTTCCACACTAGTATTGGCAGCAATCTGCGATTTTTTAGCAGGACTGCAGCGGACACTTTTTGGGGATCAGTGACACAAATACAGTGATTAGTGCTAAAAGAAAAGAAAAAAAGGGGGGGGGGGGGCAGCACTCCTAGGGAATACTTTAATAGTGTGGGGGATGGTCTGACTGAAGGAAGAGAGACATCTGTGTTCCTGATTAGCAGAAACACAAGATCTCTCTCTTCCCCTGTGACAGAACAGCAGGGATCTGCCTTGTTTACATTAGGCAGTTCACTGTTCTGCCTCTCCTACAAATGATCGGTGGGTCAGGCGGCCATCGGACCCGCTGAATGGCTCCAGCGGAGTGCGCCCCAGAGCAGACAACGGAAATCACGTACAGGTACGCAATTTTGCACTTAAGGGCTGCCCTGCCGCAGTAAAAGTAGGGAAGTCCTTAAGTAGTTAAAAGGCAATAATATGTTTAGAAGAAGGTGGTCTGTCCACTGACAGTACATGGCTAAATGTCCATTATAACAAGTTAAAACAGAACAGTTGCTGAATACCACATACACTCAACAGCATTATTTTTATGTACACCTAGTTAATACTGGGTTGGACCCCCTTTTGCCTTCACAACTGCCTTAATTCTTCGTGCCATAGATTCAATAAATGTGTTGGAAACAGGTCTCTAAATTTTAGTCCATATATTGGACATGATAGCATCACACAATTGCTGCAGATATGTTGGCTGCACATCCATTGAGAAAATTTCCCGTGCCACCACATCCCAAAGGTGCACTATTGGATTGAGATCTGGTGACTGTGGAGGCCATTGCAATACAGTGAACTCATTCTCATGTTCAAGAAACCAGTATTCTAAACTGTCCAACTTTGGTGAGCCTATGCAAATTGTAGCCTCAGGTTTCCGGTTCTTAGCTGACAGAGTGGTGCCCGGTGTGGTCTTCTGCTGCTGTAGCCCATCTGTTTCAAGGTTTGATGTGTTATGCGTTCAGAGATGATATTCTGCATACCTTGGTGGCTCGAGTGGTAATTTGAGTTACTTTGGCCCTTCTATCATCTCAAACCAGTCTGCCCATTCTCTTCTGACAAGGCATTTTCCTCCACACAACTGCCGCTCCAAAAAAAAAAAAAAATATTTTATAGAAATTTTCTCTTTCGGACCATTCTCTGTAAACCCTAGAGATGGTTGTGCGTGAAATCCCAGATGGTCAGTTTTTTTAAATCAGACCAGCAGTCTGTCACCAACAACCATGCCGTGTTCAAAAGAAACAAGGGGGGGAAAAAAAAAAAAAAAAAAAAAAAAAAAAAAAAAAAAAAAAAAAATCGCCTTTCTTCCCCATTCTGATGCTCGGTTTGAACTTCAGCAAGTCAATTTGATCATGTTTAGATGCCGAAATGCATTGAGTTTCTGCCATGCAATACACACACACACACACACACACACACACACACACACACACACACACAGCGGGGACGGAAAGTATTCAGACCCACTTCAATTTTTCACGCTTTGTTATATTGCAGCCATTTGCTAAAATCATTTAAGTTCATTTTTTTCCTCATTAATGTACACACAGCACCCCATATTGACAGAAAAACACAGAATTGTTGACATTTTTGCAGATTTATTAAAAAAGAAAAACTGAAATATCACATGGTCCTAAGTATTCAGACCCTTTGCTCAGTATTTAGTAGAAGCACCCTTTTGATCTAATACAGCCATGAGTCTTTTTGGGAAAGACGCAACAAGTTTTTCACACCTGGATTTGGGGATCCTCTGCCATTCCTCCTTGCAGATCCTCTCCAGTTCTGTCAGGTTGGATGGTAAACGTTGGTGGACAGACATTTTTAGGTCTCTCCAGAGATGCTCAATTGGGTTTAAGTCAGGGCTCTGGCTGGGCCATTCAAGAACAGTCACGGAGTTGTTGTGAAGCGACTTCTTCGTTATTTTAGCTGTGTGCTTGGGGTCATTGTCTTGTTGGAGGGTAAACCTTCGGCCCAGTCTGAGGTCCTGAGCACTCTTAAGGTTTTCGTCCAGGATATCCCTGTACTTGGCCGCATTCATCTTTCCCTTGATTGCAACCAGTCGTCCTGTCCCTGCAGCTGAAAAACACCCCCACAGCATGATGCTGCCACCACCATGCTTCACTGTTGGGACTGTATTGGACAGGTGATGAGCAGCGCCTGGTTTTCTCCACACATAACGCTTAGAATTAAGGCCAGAAAGTTCTATCTTGGTCTCATCAGACCAGAGAATCTTATTTCTCACCATCTTGGAGTCCTTCAGGTGTTTAGCAAACTCCATGCAGGCTTTCATGTGTCTGGCACTGAGGAGAGGCTTCCGTCGGGCCACTCTGCCATAAAGCCCCGACTGGTGGAGTGCTGCAGTGATGGTTGACTTTCTACAACTTTCTCCCATCTCCTGACTGCATCTCTGGAGCTCAGCCACAGTGATCTTTGGGTTCTTCTTTACTTCTCTCACCAAGGCTCTTCTCCCAATAGCTCAGTTTGGCTGGACGGCCAGCTCTAGGAAGGGTTCTGGTCGTCCCAAACGTCTTCCATTTAAGGATTATGGTGGCCACTGTACTCTTAGGAACCATAAGTGCAGCAGAAATTTTTTCTTAACCTTGGCCAGATCTGTGCCTTGCCACAATTCTGTCTGAGCTTTTCAGGCAGTTCCTTTGACCTCATGATTCTCATTTACTCTGACATGCACCGTGAGCTGTAAGGTCTTATATAGACAGGTGTGTGGCTTTCCTAATCAAGTCCAATCAGTATAATCAAACACAGCTGGACTCAAAATGAAGGTGTAGAACCATCTCAAGGATGATCAGAAGAAATGGACAGCACCCGAGTTAAATATATGAGTGTCACCGCAAAGAGTCAGAATACCCAGGACCATGTGATATTTCAGTTTTCTTTTTTAATAAAGCTGCAAAAATGTCAACAATTCTGTGTTTTTCTGTCAATATGGGGTGCCGTATGTACATTAATGAGGAAAAAAAAAAAAAATGAACTTAAATGATTTTAGCAAATGGCTACAATATAACAAAGTGAAAAATTTAAGGGGGGTCTGAATACTTTCCATCCCCACTACATACATCACACAGGGTTTGCGAAAAGCAATTTATATTCATCATTGCAAAGCAAGAAAAATCTGAGACTTTGTTGCAGCAAAACATAGTATACAAAAGATTCATAAAAGATCAAAAGGTTTATTCTACAAAATGATAACACACATACGTTAAAATCTTTGATCACTGAAAATGCACATAATTTAGCATTAGATAGGCAGGGGAAAAGACAAGGGAAGTGCTCCCCTAAAGTAAAACCTCCTTTATTTAGACACCATGAAAAAATAAGATGCACTCACATGGTTCCAGTAAACACACCTGTTGCAGAAAAGAATAGAGCCAGAGTGAGTCTACAAACCTAAATGGCTGCTCCATGATATGTTGCTGCCTGCAGTCTGGGGCTCTGAGCCACGGGATCGGTACGGAGACACTCGCTCACTGAAGCCTATGGCGGTACGATAAAGAACCATGGTGGCCGTCGACACTGGACCAATGTGCTGAGGGGGTCACAGGACACAAGTCTGTGTACTCCCAAGTTGCTATGGATACTACAATGCATGTCCGAGGGCGTAGCCTCCTTCAGGCATGCTCAATAGCACACTTCCCATCTCCCTAAAAGCAAACCGGCTCAGAGTAACAAGAGGAGGCATTAACCCCTTTTAGTCAGACGGTTCACAAAGGGGCATAGGAGTGAGTATATTATATATATATATATATATATATATATATATATATATATATATATATATATATATATATATATATATATATATATATATATATATATATATATATATATATATAAATTTTACACACACACTGAGCCATCAGCAGTACTAGATACAGTGTCTTGAAAAAGTATTCATACCCCTTGAGATTTTACAATTTTTGACATGTTACAACCAAAACGTAAATGTATTTATTAGAATTTTATGTGATGGATCAACACAAAGTGGCATATAATTGTGAAGTGGAAGGAAAACGATAATAGGATTTTTATAACAGCTTACCTGTAAAATCCTTTTCTTTGAAGTACATCACAGGACACAGAGCCATAGTAGTTACTATGTGGGTTATGGCCACCTTCAGGTGATGGACACTGGCAAGCCCTAAGACAAAAAAAGTCCACTCCTTATATAACCCCTCCCACTGCTGGGAGTACCTCAGTTTTGTAGCAAAGCCATACACTCGTATACAAAGAAGGGAGGGACCTCTGTGTCCGCTGATGTACTTCAAAGAAAAGGATTTTACAGGTAAGCGGTTATAAAAATCCTATTTTCTTATCGTACATCATGGGACACAGAGCCATAGTAGCTACTATGTGGGATGTCCCATAGCAATGCCAACTGAAGTGAGGCGGACAACAAAAAGTAGGGCACCAAGAGACTAGGACTCATACTGCAGTCTGCAGTACACTGCGCCCAAAGGCGATATTCTCATTACCTTTTACATCTACTTCTACTAAAATCTGGTAAATGTATGGACTAAAGACCAAGCTGCAGCCTTGCAGATCTGAGCCATGGAGGCTTGGTGATGCACCGCCCAAGAAGCACTAACAGCCCTGGTGGAGTGCACTTTATTACGAAAAGGAGGAATTTTCCTCTTTAAACCATAAGCTTGAACAATCACTTGACGAATCTATTTAGAAATAGATTTAGACGCTGCCTGTCCTCTTTTATGACCGTCTGGCAACACAAACAAAACATCGGTTTTACAAATCTGAGCGGTCACCACATCAAGAGAACGTAGTGACATCTCTTCCACAGAACGAGGTTCTGGAAAAAATTAGGGCAGAACAATATCCTGGTTTAAATGAAAACCTGACACTACCTTCGGTAGGAATTTAGGATGAGGCCGCAATACAACCTTATCCTTATAAATAATCAAATATGGCTCTTTACAAGAAAGAGCAGCCAACTCTGATACTCTTCTTGCAGAAGATATGGCAACCAAGAAAATTATTTTCCTCGTCAAGAGGACCAAGGGAATATCTCGTATTGGCTCAACAGGCTGTTTTTGTAATGCCGACAGGACTAATTGAAGTCCCAAGGGTTCAGGGGTGACCTAACTGGAGGATTAATCCGCGTTACCCCCTGAATAAAGTTTCGAACCAGAGAGTGTGAAGCAAGTGGTCGTTGAAACACCGACAAGGCTGACACCTGGCCTTTGATAGTACTCAAGGCCAGCCTAATTTCTAATCCCATCTGTAGGAATTCAAGGATCCTATCTATGACATATTTCCTGGGGTGCCAACCCCTGGATTCACACCAGGAGACATAAGCCTTCCAGAGTCTATAGTATGACTCTGGAGGCCGGCTTCCTAGCATTAACCAAAGTAGTAACTACTGAAGCCGACAGCCCACGGTCTTTGTGGGTCTCAATAGCCAAACCATTACATTTAGCGTTTTTAAGGTAGGATGGAATACCGGACCTTGCGAGAGAAGGTCTGGCCACAGTGGTAGGGTCCCCTACCGCCATCTTTACGATCTCGGCAAACCAAGATCTCCTGGGCCACAAGAATCACTTCCTTCCCTTCTTGCTTGATCCTGCGAAGAAGGCGCGGAAGCAGCAGAACCGGAGCGAACACATAGATCAGTGAAAACTGATCCCATAGAAAAACCAAGGCATCTATTCCGTATGCTATTAGATCCCTTGTCCTTGACGCAAACAGATCCATGTCCGGAACTCCCCATGTTCGACAGGAAGATGTCGGAGTGAAGGGACCATTCTCCCGGGAACAATTGTTGGCGACTCAAGTAGTCTGCCTGCCAATTCTCTATCCCTGGAATGAAAATTGCCGATAGGCAAGAAATGTTGTTTTCTGCTCAAGATAGAATATGATTCACCTCTCTCTGGGCCGCACAACTTCTCATGCCCCCTTGGTGATTGCTATAGGCCACTACTGTGGCATTGTCAGATTGGATCCTGATAGGACAATTTTGTAGTCTGAGCGTCCAGCCCTCTAGGGCCAGGCGTACTGCCCGAATGTCTAGAATATTGATGGGCAAGGTCATCTCTGATTTGGACCATTTCCCTTGGACAGACACTTCTTCCAGGACTGCTCCCCAGCCAAGAAGGCTGGCATCTGTTACCACCTTCCAAGTAACTGGTAGAAAGGATTTTCCTTTTTGAAGATTCTTGAATATCGACCACCAATTGAGGCTCTGATGCACTTTGGGGGATAAACGCGTTGGGAAGTCCAGAGCTTGGACCTTGTTCCAAGTTGACAGGATACGGTTTTGCAGCAGTCTTGAATAAAACTGCATAAGGATTGGCCTCAAAAGAAGCCACCATCTTCCCCAATAATTTCATGCAAAGTCGAAAAGAAGGATTCTTTGTTTTGACCAACTGAATCAGTTCCTTTATGGAACTGATACTTTCCTGGGGCAAAAACACCTTCTGAACTGTATCTATGATCAGCCCCAAGTACTGCAATCTCCTTGATGGTTTTAAGGAGGATTTCTCTAGGTTGAGAATGCAACCTAGGTATTCCAGGTAGCTGACTACGGTGACCAAACTTTGGTTTAAGTGGGCTACCAACAGTAGAATGTCTAAGTAGGCTAGTATCGTTACCTTGAGCCCTTAGCCTGGCTAAAGGAGGAGCCAGGACCTTTGTAAACACTCGAGGTGCAGTAGTTAGACCGAACAGCAAAGCGACAAACTGAAAATGAAGATCTTCTACCTCGAAGTGTAGAAATTTCTGGCGAGTGGGGAAAATCGGCACACGGAGATAAGCATCCTTGATGTCGATTGACGCCAGACATTCTCCCCCTTGTAGGAGGGAGACTACTGATCGGATTGACTCCATGTGGAAAGAACAGATATTAAAAAACTGGTTTAGAACTTTGAGATCTAAAATGGGTCTGACATCCCCGTTTGGTTTTGGAACTGTGAAAGGGTTTGAATAAAACCCTAATCCTTGCTCTTCCAAGGGGACCACCGATAATCACTCTTTGAGACAAGAGATGATCCAAAGCTAGAAAGAGAGACCTTTTTCACTGGATCTCTGGGAACGCTTGACCTGAGAAAACGAGGAGACGGGAACTCTTGGAACTCTAGTTTGTAACCTAGAGAAATTGAGGAAGCCACCCATCTGTCTTGACTTTGATCTTGCCAGACCACTGAAAACTGTAGAAGCCTTCCCCCTACTCGAGCGAGAAGGGGCGCCCCTTCATAAGGAAGCTTTAGTATTTGTTTTGTGGGTTTCCTCCCCCAGGTCCTCTTTTGGCCCTGGGACTGACCCTGAGGTTTACCTCTTAAACCTGACAGTGGAGGCCGTTTGTGACTGCCTGGAGGCTGATGCCCCTGGCACTGGAGAAGAACGTTTAAAAGAAAAATGCTTAACTTCTTCTTAACCGGTAAAAGGGAACTTTTCCCATTAGAAATTCTTTGGACATACTTATCCAGATAGTCTCCAAATAATCGTTCACCATGAAATGGGAAACCAGCCAAGAGCTTTTTGCATGGCTCTTCGGCTGACCTATTATTCAACCATAGGATTCTAACGCACATGTACCAGCCCTAGCATGAGCCGTGAGGCCTGGAGAATAGAATCTTTAATAGCGTCTACTGTAAAAAGACAACGCTTCTGATATCCTGGCCAAAACCTGGGCCTGCTGATCAGGAATAACCTTGAGTACCTCTATAAAAATGGTTCTTTAAGGACTGAGATACCCTGATCGCTGCCAGCACAGGCTGAACAACTGAACCTGCAAGCGAAATATAGTTTTTAAAAAGGAATTCAAACTTATCTGTTGGATCCTTTAGTATATGGGTATTGTCTACTGGACAAGTCAGGTTTTTGTTTACAGAGGATATAGCAGCATCAATTGCTGGAATCCCCCATTTCTTATAGAACTCTTCCCTCCATAGGATAAAGTATTGAAAACTTTTTTCGGAGGGAAAAACTGTTTATCTGGGTGCTCCTACTCAGAATACATAAGCTTTCTTAGCCATGAATGGATAGGAAAAGCATGAACAGATTGGGGAGGCTTTAGTGAACCCAAACCAGAAGTGGGCTCATCGACTGACTGCGTTACTGGCAGTAAAAATGTGGAGCGGACCAATTCAGTGAGAGATTGTACCAACAACCTTTCCTGTGAACCTGATCCCATATTAGGTTCTTTGGAAGAGGAGACATCAGCCTCTCCCTGGTCCTTTGGGAGAAATTCATCATCTTTCGCCCCTTGTTCCTCAAATTGAGGGTTCTGAGCAATGGATGGGGACCTGCTACGCCTAATCCCACTCTGGGATGCGATTAAAACATCAATTTTTTGCTCCAAACTTAAAATGGTTGAAGAAAAAACTTCCTTAGTAATAAACACAGGGGCTGCAGTGTTAAGAGCAGCTGCAACACTTACCCCTCCTGATGGCTCATTCTGACCAGCAATATTACTCTCAGGGGAGGATGCCATCTTTTTGAGATGGTTCTAGGCTGCCGTGTGCCGTATAGTCCTTCTAGAGCCCTTTTTTGGAGGAGTTTTTAACCCCCCTTCTGACCATAGCCCAATGCACAAAGCAGAGTTACTACCAGAAGGAATGCATCCACTGCTGGAGCAATAGTTCAGCTCTGCTGCAACTATTAATGCTCAGCCTGATGCAGTAGTAAATGTGCCAAAAGGAATGCCTGTGTTACCAAAACCTCTTACATGCCATGCCACCTTTGCTCTTGTGTTCCTCCGCAGCTTGCAACAGCAACAATGGTGCCTTTTAAAACACTTTCCCGCATTGGAAGATGCAAACGTCCTGCTAAGCTCCGCCCCCCCCCCCCCCCCCCCATCTACAGTCCTTCCTCTTGCTTTCAAAAAAAAGAAAAAAAAAAAAAAAAAGTTTTTCCCCCGCGTGGGCTCAGATCCTATGGGGTCCACAGGGAGAGAGGCAGTAATGGCGAAAGGGGGGCCTGGAAGCCACCGAGCCGTTCGCACCATTGTTTAATTTTATTTATTTTAAGCACTCCTTCCCCAAGAAGAGGGGAAGGAAAAAAAAAAAAAAAAAAAAAAAACACAGCACAGGGAGGCGTCTGCTGGAGAGGTAACCCCCCCCCCCCCCAGACTTACCGGAGGTCTGCTGCCGGCCGAAGAGAAAACTGCTGTTTCCTGGACACATTGCAAGCTCTCTGAGACGCATGAGACGGAAAGTGCTCTATACAGCCCCCAGTGGCGACACATAGGCATGACAACATTTACCAAATTAAAAGGAGACATTCATAAGAATTTTTTTTTTTTTTTTTAATTTCTTAGAAAACTCCACTTACCTTTCCCGCCGCAGGGTTTTCTGTGGTAAACAGACCCAATCTTCACCCTTCTCAGTGGGTTCTGTTAAACCTTCAGGAGCTGGGGATCCTCGGGGAAACCCACAATCCTGGACCTGTAATGGCACCACAGCCAGTAAAACTTTATGGCCTTAATACCAAAAAGTACTGGATCCCGGGGTCCAGCTCTCTAAAAAGAGAAGTGTTACAGGCAAGACCTAGTCTCTTTGGATACGAGGCTCGGGTACCATTCAATTTGGCCAAAAAGACACTTTGAATGGATCCGGCAGCATGGCTAGCCCCAGCAAGGATTGTTCCAGTGGAGCTCAGCACAGCACATCTTTACTCGTGACCAACACCTTAGACACTGGCGAAAAAACTGAGGTACTCCCAGCAGTGGGAGGGGGTTATATAGGGAGTGCACTTTTTGTCTTAGGGCGTGCCAGTGTCCATCACCTGAAGGTGGCCTATAACCCACATAGTAACTACTATGGCTCTGTGTCCCGTGATAAACGATAAGAAAAATGGTTTTCAAAAGGTTTTACAAAGAAATATCTGTAAAGTGTGGCGTGCATTTATATTCAGCCCCCGAGTCAATATTTTGTAGAACCACCTTTCTCTGCAATTACAGCTTAAGTCTTTTTGGGGATGTCTCTACCAGCTTTGCACATCTACAGAGTGACATTTTTGCCTAGTCTTCTTTGCAAAATAGCTCAAGCTCTGTCAAATTGAATGGAGAGCACCTAAATCCAATTGAGAATCTGTGGCAATTTTCGAATCTTGCCACAGATTCTCAATTGGATTTAGGTCTGGACTTTGACTGGGCCATTCTAACACATAAATATGCTTTGAGCTAAAGTAAACCAATCCATTGTGGCTCTAGCTGTCTGTTTAGGGTCGTTGTCCTGCTGCAAGGTGAACCTCTGTCCCAGTCTCAAGTCTTTTGCAAATTTTCTTCTAAAATTGCCCTTTATTTGGCTCCATCCATCTTCCCATCAACTCTAACCAGCTTCCCTGTCACTGCTGAAGAAAAGCATCCCCACAACATGCTGCTGCCACCACCAATGTTTACAGTGGGGATGGTGTGTTCAGGGTGATGTGCAGTGTTAGTTTTCCACCACACATAGTGTTTTGCTTTTAGGCCAAAAAGTTCAATTTTGGTCTCACCTGACTAGAGCACCTTCCACGTTAGCTTTGTCCCCCACATGGCTTCTCACAAACTGCAAACGGGACTTCTTATGGCTTTGTTGCCACTCTTCCAGAAATTCCAGATTTGGAGTGCACGACCAATAGTTGTCCTGTGGACAGATTCTCCCACTTGAGCTGTGGATCTCTGCAGCTCCTCCAGAGTTACTATGGGCCCCTTGGCTGCTTCTCCGATTAATGCGCTCCTTGCCCGGCCTGTCAGTCTAGGTGGACAGCCATGTCTTGGTAGGTTTGCAGTTGTGCTAGAGTCTTTCCATTTTTGGATGATGGATTGACCAGTGTTCTGTGAGATGTTCAAAGCCTGGGATAATTTTTTTTTTTTTTTTAAATAACCTAACCCTGCTTTACACTTGTCCACAACTTAATACCTGACTTGTCTGGTGTGTTCCTTGGACTTCATGATGCTGTTTGTTCACTAAGGTTCTCCAACAAACCGTTGAGGGCTTCACAGAACATCTGTATTAATATCGAGATTAAATTAATCACAGGTGGACTCCATTTACCAATTAGGTGACTTCTGAAGGCAATTGGTTCCACTAGATTTTAGTTAGGGGTATCAGAGTAAAGGGGGCTAAATACAAATGCATGACACTTTTCACATATTTGTAAAACTTTGGTCCCAAGACAGAACTTTGGGGTACCCCACTTACCACTCCAGACCATCGGCCGATGCTGCATCTGTCCCCCGGCACCTCTGCACTGAGAACCGAGCAATCTAACACCGCCGATCACTCGGTTTTCAGAGCTCTCCGAGCAAAGAGCAGCTGACTGTCAGTCACAGCTCTCTGCTCTTCTTCCGCCTCGCTCACTGGAGGGATGAACTGTGGAGGGGGCGGAGCAGCCATCTCAGGATCTCAGCTGCTCGGTCCAGGCACCTGGCGGATCTAGACCCCATGGTCAGTATGAGGAGGTACCTGGACTGACATTGGCGACTTCTCCTTTAAGTGATTACAATACAGTACTGATTTCAACGCCCTCATTTAACCCTTTTGGTGTCATATTGTCCAGTGTGAAAATCCAGTAGGTTTTCCTAGTACACAATTTATTGTTTTCTTTTCCTGACAATTGAGGTGAAATAGCTTAAATTCCAAATAGCTTTAGAACCGGCTTGCTGCCATTGGGAAAGTGGGCAAAGTGTTGCGGGGAATACTGTTCCGTGTCACCCTCTATCAAACGGTGATGTTCCCAATCGCTCAACCTACATAAACTTTGTACGCAGGGACACCGCAAACCATATGCCACATATTGTGAGGCACACGTGATGAATGCTTTTGCTTCATATGTCTTCCCATCATTACCAATAAAGGTTTTCTAGTAATATATGAGCATGCTTTGCAGTTGATCTTCCTGCAGGGATAAGTGCCTTTTAAATCCAGGAACATGGGCATACCATCTATCCTCTTTGTGCCGTTTTGGATTTTACTGGATGCCATAAAATTTTTGCAATGTGGGATCTCTGATCAGTATCGGCAAATGTTTCCTGACCAACCTACTTATGGATTGAAATTAGTGATAAAAGTGATTCTTTTTAGAACCCTCCTCCTGTAATGGCCCTTTTGATGTTGTGTTTAACAATACTTTGCTCTTATAATCGTGGTCTGTCATGCAATTCTGTCAAAGTCTTTGGAACTGACTGGATGGCATGTTCTTTTTCTTAATAGGTGATGGCATAGCCGTACCTCTTTTTGTAGAAAGAATGTGTCCATGAACTGAAAATAATTATGCTCCAAGGCAAACAAAATGCACTGCGAGATAAAGTGGGCTTGGGATATGTTAATGGACTCATGTTTGACAAAGTAATTAAGTGCTTCCATCCCAAACCTGTGCTCAGTGGACGTATATAAGGAGCAGACATCCAGTGACAGCCACAAGTATCCTTCTTTCCATCTGTACTTTTTTCAAAATATCCAAAAGATAAACAGAATCTCTTATATAGCATGGCAGATCCACCACCATCGGCTGAAAGAAGAAATCTATATATTGTGCAAATGCATTGGCGAGTCCCCCCATGATTGCAGCCCAGACCTTGTTGGTAATCCTCTGGGAGAGAAACTAAACCTAGTGAACCTCATTTAAATCAGTAGATTAGGTTGAAGAGTGCAGGATAAGAATCTTTTCTTCCCAACATAATTTAGCATTGCCTTGCTGTACACTGTGGAACAAGGCATTAAAATTTATGTATGCCACTGTGTGGTGGTGAAATTAACCATCTCCCACCCTCTCTTCAGAGTAGATGGCTTCATTTTGGGGGGGGGGGGGGCCCTCTACTCTGACTACCTGTGGGATTCGGGCAAGGCTGCTTTTAAATGTGAGACTCCTGCAGGGCTGGAAGATTGGTGAGTGAATCATTATGCATCCAGCAATTAATGTGCAGAGAGGTCTCTCTCTCCCCCTTGTATAAGAGGGTGGGAGATTGGTAATTTCATGACCACACAGTTAGCTGCATACATGCATCTTTATGTCTTGTGCTACAATGTACAGAAAGACAAATGCTAAATTATGTGCATTTTCAATTATTTGCATTTTCAGTGATCAAAGATTTTAGCATGTAGGTTTTATTGTTTTGTATAACAAACATTTATCCATTATTAATCTTTTGTATACTATGTTTTTCCTGCAACCAAGTCCCATGGGAGAGATTTTTCTCTTTGCAATAGTTAGGGACGGAGCAGCTGTGAACTCACATGTCACTCACTCCTTTTTTTGGCCTTATATTTATCATTATGCACACAATGTCAAATAACACTCCTGGCATTGGTTTAACATAGCCCAATGCTGCTTCAAAGCACTGTCCCAAACAGTCAAGGGTTGCTGCAGACTTCTGGGAAAAGAGCATGGTTCACATATGCTTGAAACAAATATTTAAAAGCTCCTATCGCTTACCAGTTTCCAATTGCATTGCTTATTCCCCATCACTAAAGTTAACAAAAAGGACGGGCTCATCCCGTGACATCACCTGGTGATGCCATCCTTTGTTTACTTTAGACGAGGGGGTTGGAGGGGGGCGGCTTACCAGCTCCCAATGACATTGTCGGTTCTCCCTGGCAGAGGCAGTCTGCATTAGCTATTGTAGTCCTGAACATTCTACCCAGCAGTGACAGCGCTGGGATATACAGGAGCTGTCATTCGGCCCTGCAGCAAATATAAAAAAAGGGGAGGGGTCACCCAGTGATGTCATGGAATGACCCTGCCCCTGTGTTTACCTTAGTAGCAGGGGAGAATGACATCTCTTCTCACAGCACTGTCTCTTGCTAGTGAAACAAAATAAATAATTATGAATCGTCAAGTTCCACTGATTGTCCTTAATAACAAGCCAACCCCCAACCATGGCCACCGTTTTACTGTGTCTCACTGCACCCCATCAGTCATAATAAGTTACCTCCACCGCCAACAGTTTCCACTCTGCCTCCTTATCCTCATTTCAGTGACAATGATCACTTCTTGCTTTGCTTTCCATTCCACACCAAACCGGATAACCTCTTACTCCGGTTCTATACCCTTTACAGTCTGTGGATGAGGAGAAAACATGGAGCACCAACTATAAAATCCCAGCCAAAATTCGTTCCCACTCTACCTACTCTAAACGGTTCACAACCATTCTCCTCTCTGCATCATCCCTTGAGTCGTTTCCCTTCTGCACCAACCCATGAGTTGCTAGCCACGAGCAGGCAGCAGTAAGAGAAGGACTGCACATCTAAATAGAGCTACTGCTGCAGACATAATTTAACAGTTGCTAGCTGCCTAGCTGATACTTTAGCCAGCCAACTGGCAGTTGCTGAATAAGAAGAAAGCAGTGGCACGTTACATGTTTCTCTCAGAAAAGATTTCCTTTAAATTTTGCTGTGCGATAGGCTCCCAAGCAGAGGTCCATTACCGCATTATAATGAAACTCCCTTTTATTATCACCAGCTTTCTGGAAACAAATTTTGGAATACAAGTCTTGTTACAGGGGAAGAAAAAAATAAAATAACCCACAACAAGGAAATTTACTTGGCGCATACAGCCTAAACAGCTAGACAGTAGTGAGAGGTACCTGTGTATAGGAACCAACCAGGTTCTGACTTCAGCTTGCTCACTAAAGCTTTGAAAAAAAAGTTAGAAGCTGATTGGCTGCCATACACAGCTGCTCCAGATTCTGCATGCTCCAGGTTTTCATATATTCCCCTCTAGATGTTCTTTAATGATTATTTAACTCCAGAAGTTGCAATACTTTTAGAAATAGGCCGAGTTAAGGAGTTAGTCCAACAAGGTGTATGCCACCTCATAGGACTTGTCTTAATTACTATTTACATTTTTACTGAGCGCCAGGAGTACAGCCATCATAACACTTCCAGTGCTCTGACAAGAAGTTTGCTCTGCCACAAAGCAGCTCCTCTACTTCTACCACTCCACTGCCCATTCACAAAAAATACTGTGTTTCGTGAATGGGTTCACATAATACATAACCTTCCTTGATTGTGCAAAGGGAGAGGGGGGGGGGAGAAAGGGGAGGGCAGAGTAGCTGCAAACCACTCTGTAGCTACTGAAATCAGAGATCCATAAAAAGGTCAATACCCCAGAAAAATCTTACCTTGATCGTAACATTGCCTTTGGTAACTTTTCTCATGTTGAAGCCAACAGTAGGAATCATGTCTTCTGTGAACTGACCTGACTAAAGAGAAAC
>NC_133326.1:218289180-218308389 GCF_042186555.1 Aquarana catesbeiana
AAGCCCTCGCTGCGGTGCGCCTACACAGCACCGGCTGGCGACATCACTTCCAGGGGTTACTTCCAGGTATCGCGGCTCTGGTGCTGTGATTGGCCGGAGCCACGATCACGTCACTCCCGCTTATTTGTGCGGGAGCCGCCGGTAACGGCACACTCACTGTAGCAACGGCACATACGTGCCATTGCTTCGGTTTGCTTCAGTGCGCATATGCTGATGATGTCAGCACATGCAAATACAGGGGATATCACCTAAACCGTGCAGGTTTAGGAGATATCCTGGGTAGCTACAGGTAAGCCTTATTATAGGCTTACTTGTAGCAAAAAGTGGTCTGTAAGGGTTTACAACCACTTTAAGCCTCATTATTGGGTTTGTGGAGACCTATTTCTGCTTTTTAAATTGAACTGGTTTATACTTTGCTCCCTCTCCCACCCTTTCTTTCCTTCTCCCTTCTGCTCCCACCTCCATATCCTAAAGTTTATGCTGCTCCTGACCTCCTTCCCCTTTCCCCTTTCTTTCCCCTCTCCCACTATTTTCCTAACCCCAATCCCTCAGGTAATTGACATACGTGATCCACAAATAGGTTTGGTAGATATGAGTGGAGGGCATACATCTCTCTTGCATACGTGATGGTAAATGATTTTTTGCTGTGTAATGTAAAACCCAGGGTTAATATCTACCTTTGGAACTTTCCTTATGACATGTACTGTCATGCAATTTAACTAATTGTCTGTATGTTGAGTTTTTGTTCTTACTCAAAAAAAAACGTTCCTGTTAAAAAAAATATATATATAATAAAAATGTACATTAAAACTGCTTACACGTAAAAAAATGTTAATACAATATTCATGACTGCCCATATATCTCTGTTCGGGATACATGGGATAGAGCTATACAGGATGATGACATAACTAATTTCCCCAAACAAGGATATATGGGCAGTCATGTGCATTGTATTAACATTATCTTTATGTATCAGCCAGTATAATGTACATTATTATTATGTTTTAACTGGATATAAATAAAGAGACATAATTTTATAAACAGCATTGTACTAGATGTTGCCTAAAATTTCCCAAGGGAATTAAGTTGTCTAATTTTGGATAAGTTACAGATGTATCTGTATCTGTATCTCTACTATTTTCATTTCCTTTTTGTAGCCCTGTCACAAAAGACTTATATAGCATGGACCATGTTCCTCTTCATCAGATACTTAAAAGTACATTGATACTTTTACATCCATAAAAATTTGGGTTTAGACGTGGACATTACTGCAGACTGATTATGTTTAAAACAGAAAGGGAATTTATAAAAAGGGAAAACTTTAAAAATGATTTTGGCAAAGAGTCATTATACATGAAACATCGATATGAGTGTCTTTTCTGAACAAAAAAAAAAATAAAGAACAAATGGGACAACACTTAAATTTAGCTAAGATAATTGTTTATTTGTTCCTTTATGAATGAAGCTATCCTGTGCCTTTCTATTCCTCCTGTGTAGAACATAAACTGTGGATAAAATACAGCCCATTTCAGTCTTTTTCTTCCTGATTTGTGACAATGTCAAAGTTCTGTTTAGTTATCACCCAGACTTTCTTTATATATACAAACGTTGTCAGGCCTCCCTTGCTAGACAACTATTTGTAAGAAGGAAAGGTCATCTAAGTTAAAAGAAAACAATTCAGTATGCCACAAACCAAGAAAAATATGTCACATTGGCGATTTGTTTTTCTTCTCAGTTGAGCTGCTTTTCATTTTGTGTTTGACCTTCCCAACAACTTACTTGGTACAAGGAAAAAAAAGATTACTTTTTTGCCTCAGAAAACAAAGAACGATACAATTTCCTCATAGTAAATCTTTCACAAACTCATGGTAACTGTCACTGAACTCCAACAAAATAAATGCCACCTACCATCTACCATCTTGTTGAATGTAGTAAAAAAAAAGATCCTAAAGACTCCAGAATAAAGAGACAAAATAACATGTCAGTGGTGTGAATACTGACAGGTGAATAAATTGCATTTCAAACAATTTATATTTAAAAATACAGCTTATTATAAAATTGGGTGTAGGAGTAAAAATTGAGATACCTTGTTTGCATAAGCACATCCAGTGTCTTCATTTATTTGGCTCTCCCTAACGCCGGCGGGTGTAGCCATTTTATATGCTTTTACATGACTATGCTTGTGAGTACCACATAAAACAAATATAAGGTGTGGAAGATATTGGATCATGGTATGTGTTTTTTTTTCTATTTGAGTGACACTGACACTTTTTCCTGGAGCTGAGGCTGTGCAGGATGATGTCTGAAGTGTGGTCCTGCGGTGTTCCATGTGGTGCTGACCTGGTACCTGAAGGACAGTGAAGTATCATGCTGGTTTACCCGTTTATAATGTGGGGGTAAACCCTTTGCTAAGCAGTTTCTTTTTATGGTGGTGGTCTTGACGTCATAGCTTTGGTGATGGAACAGTGAATGGACTTATGAAGTGCATGGACCTTTTTATATGTTTACATACTATATACATGAATGCTGGATTATATGCACTCTATTGAGGAAATTGATTTATGCACATGACACTTTAGTGGAGTATAGTTTTAATGCAATATGAATTAATTGATGGCAAATTAGCACTTTATGTTCATATTCATTTGCACTATAACTAGTTATTTGTAAAGAGGCTGTGCGATATTTTTTTAAAATTTTGTTTGATTTAATGTTTTCATATATGAATTAATGCATAATAATAATTCTAGGGCACATTAGTTTGGGCACATGTTGCACATTTAGGGCTTCGACTTTAACACACATTAAAGCGCCTACCACTTCAACATGCTTTTTTGATGCTTCGGTGATGCTTCAGTGGTGCTTCGTTGGTGCTTCGATGATGCTTCAGTGGCGCTTTTTAAAGCTTTATTTAAGCTTGGCAAATGCCCTGTGTTTGTTGATATCTCTTACCTGCAATACATCCAAAATGAAGCTAACGCTGAATTAAAGCCTCTCAAAAGCTGCAGGTGCTTCAAGCGAGCTTTGCCATAGACTTCTATGGAGGCTTTGAAGATGCTTTGAAGCACCACTAAAGCAACATGGGGTATACTTTTTGAAGCAAAGCAAAAGCAAGGTATAAACAGGACTGGAAGCTAACCAATTTATTTAGTGACCGGTGCTTTGACTGGCGTTCAGAGAGCTTTAAAAAAGCATGTCCGAAGAATGTTTTGAAGCAAGTGTAAACGAGCCCTTAGGGTGTTGCATTTAAAGAGACAGCGCACCAGTTTTGTTCATCAGTTTATGTTTATACAGTTATAAAGAAGTGCCATGACAATGAGAATATTATTTATGGTACCTTCGTCCCGACAATATGTGTAAATAGTAAGGAAGAGGCTATGTAGGACTTTAATGGTACCGTACATCAATTGATGCAGGACAGTCAGGAGTAAAATATTTAAAGACATTTATTACAAAAATACATATGATGATAGATTTTTACAGATTAAAACAAATAGTGATAATCAGGACAAAATTCTATAGTTGCATATCATGACAATTAGAACATAGATACCATCTGTATATCGGTTGCTCTACATGTTTTGCGGATTTACATTAGCTGCTTCTTCAGGAGCTTTCTACAGTTGGATGGTGTTTAGAAGATGATTATCACATAACTATGAAAGTAGAAAAAAAATACATATTAATCACAAAATACAGTAAACAGATATGAGTACTTTATATGTACATATAGTAGCATTTTTTGTAAATAAAGCCCCTGCTGTGAATTCCCCAATGATCAATTGTCTAACCAAGAGGCGTTGAATTGCCAGGCCCCAGGAAAAGGTGACCCACCCCAGAGGCCACGGGAGCCCATTAAGAGGCACAGGATACAAATGATAGTAGCCTATTTAAGAAAAAAGTTGTAATCAGATATACTCATAAACCATCTATCCAGAGTGGCGAGTATGAAATAAAATGAAATAAAGTTTCTTTATATAGATATAAAGCATTGATGGAGTTACATACCAAAAGGGGGTTGCATTCAGTTATACAGGCTCAATGGGTGATAAAATGTTCCCTATAAAGAGGCGTATATCTATAAAATGATATAATATATTAGCTTAATGGGTGTTATATAGAGACAAATGCACAAACAGATTGTAAATATACATGCACACACGTGCATAGCTGTGTGTGCATATACATAAATATACTATACCTAAAGATATGCAGTGTCAGCATATGTAGCTAACTTAAAAGTGCAGATATTGCTATGTTGAGGGTGATGTTCAAAGCACCCTGAACTCAGCACCTATAGGAAACATAATGATGTGTTGGTATCAGTGCATGCGACCACACGCTGCATATATATATCTGTATATACACAGATGCTGTGTCGCATACATTACTATTAACAAAGTTTGTTGCAAGTGGCTCTCTCACGTTCACAGTTAGTAGTGGTTGTTAACACCTGTATGGAATATAAAGATGGAGGCTGGAGATATATAGAAGTCCACCAAAGAATCCAGAGATGGATAAGACACCCTGGAGGTAAAGCAAAGCGCATATAAATGGTGAATGGCAATCACCAAGCTGAAGCTTTGGAACATTATAGGAATAGAGATAAATCATGGGTATTTGAAAGAGAACCTACCAGGTAGCCTGTACCATCCGCATATCCCCAAGAGGCACAGTGGTGATAGTACTATCTATTTATGTGTTGTGTGCACAATAGGGCTCCTGTGTGGCAACGCCCACTACGCTCGGTGTAGAAGACTGCAGTCCACAAACGCACCATCAAATTTAATTGAACTTGAGCAGTTCTGCAAAGAAGAGTGGGCAAATATTGCAAAGTCTAGATGTGTACAGTTAGTAGAGACATATCCCAACAGTCTAAAGGCTGTAATTAAAGCAAAAGGTGGTTCAACAAAATACCGACAAGGGGTGATCCCTTTTCCAACTCAGTGATTCTGTTTTTTATTTATTTTTTTCTGACATGTTGGTGTTATACCTTTCACTTATGTTATAAGTTGCACTGGTAAATACAGTTGGATAAAGCAAAAACTGTGTCTTCATGTCAGGCTGCAAAGCAACAAAATGTGATTATTTTAAAGGGGGTGGTTCTTTTCTATACCCATTGTACTATATGTAAAGAGTAGGTATTTTGCTTTTGGCAAGCTGAGAACTCTTTAATATAATGAAAGAAGAGGCAATCTGCATTCCCAGGAAAACTGTAGCTCTAGGCTTAGACTTAGCAGCTTTTCAACAACTCCAGGCTCGACACACTACAATGCCCACATTTCTAGAATTTTAAGAAACCATGACCTGGAAATCAATAAGTTCAACTAGCCTAATTAAAAACCATAAACTCTATTTCACATTTTTAAGGGCTAAGGAGTAGTTAATGAAGGATCACATTACTCATTCCATTCACCGCTTCTCTTTGTCTTCTAACTGCCAGTGATTGGTAGTTTGCGTTAGAAGAACACATGCGGGGTTGCCAACTCATCCCTTAAATTACTAAAATATTTGGATTGTACAGATTCTATGGCTGATTAAATCCAGGTAAGGCACTGAGTGAACCTAATTATCCACGGATGCCGTATAAACTTGTCAGTAATTAAAGAAAACCTATTCTCAAATTTAAAGCTACAGTAACACTACAACTGTAATGGATAATAAGTAACATAAATGATGAAATCTTAACTTTCCTGAAGAACGTACTGCCCCTTGTTCTCCCAATACTAGTCATGTGTGAGGAGCAAGTTACTGATGTAGCACCCTCTAGTTAGGTACAGCGCCTTGCAAAAGTATTCACCCCTTGGCTTTTTACCTATTTTGTTACATTACAGCCTTTAGTTCAATGTTTTTTTAATCTGAATTATATGTGATGGATCAGAACACAATAGTCTAAGTTGGTGAAGTAAAATTAGAAAAATATATACATAAAACTATTTTTCAGAAATAAAAAACTGATAATTGGCATGTGCATATGTATTCACCCCCTTTGTTATGAAGCCCATAAAAAGCTCTGGTGCAACCAATTACTTTCAGAAGTCACATAATTAGTGAAATGATGTCCACCTGTGTGCAATCTAAGTGTCACATAATCTGTCATTACATATACACACCTTTTTGAAAGACCCCAGAGGCTGCAACACCTAAGCAAGAGGCACCACTAACCAAACACTGCCACGAAGAACAAGGAACTCTCCAAACAAGTAAGGGACAATGTTATTGAGAACTACAAGTCAGGATTAGGTTATAAAAAAATATCGAAATCTCTGATGATCCCTAGGAGCACTATCAAATATATCATAACCAAATGGAAAGAACATGGCACAACAGCAAACCTGCCAAGAGATGGCCGCACACCAAAGCAAGGAGGGCATTAATCAGAGAGGCAGCACAGAGACCTAAGGTAACCCTGGAGGAGCTGCAGAGTTCCACAGCAGAGACTGGAGTATCTGTAAATAGGATGACAATAAGCCATACGCTCCATAGAGTTGGGCTTTATGGCAGAGTGGCCAGAAGAAAGCCATTACTTTTAGCAAAAAACAAAATGGCATGTTCTGAGTGTGCCAAAAGGCATGTGGGAGACTCCCAAAATGTATGAAGGAAGGTGCTCTGGTCTGATAGGCTAAAATTTAACTGTTTTGCCATCAAAGAAAACGCTATGTCTGGCGCAAACCCAACACATCACATTACCCAAAGAACAAGGTGGCGGCAGCATTATCCTGTGGGGATGTTTTTCAGCAATCGGAACTGAGAAACTGGTCAGAGTTGAGGGAAAGATGGATGGTGCTAAATACAGGGATATTCTTGAGCAAAACCTGTACCACTCTGTGTGTAATTTGAGGCTAGGACGGAGGTTCACCTTCCAGCAGGACAATGACCCCAAACACACTGCTAAAGCAACACTTGAGTGGTTTAAGGGGAAACATGTAAATGTGTTGGAATGGCCTAGTCAAAGCCCAGACCTCAATTCAATAGAAAATCTGTGATCAGACTTAAAGATTGCTGTTCACAAGCGCAAACCATCCAACTTGAAGGAGTTGGAGCAGGTTTGCAGGGAGGAATGGGCAAAAATCCCAGTGGTAAGATGTGGCAAGTTCATAGAGACTTATCAAAAGCGACTTGGAGCTGTGATAGGTGCAAAAGGTGGCTCTACAAAGTATTGACTTTAGGGGGGTGAATAGTTATTGACTTTTTCTGTTATTTTGTCCTATTTGTTGTTTTCTTCACAATAAAAAAAAATCTTCAAAGTTGTGGGCATGTTCTGTAAATTAAATGATGCAAATCTTCAAACAATCCATGTTGATTCCAGGTTGTGAGGCAACAAAACATGAAAAAATGCCAAGGGGGTGAATACTTAAGGCACTGTAGGTGCTAGAGTGAAGATTTTTCTGGAGAGTAGGAAAATTTAGGCAGGCCTAGCTAGTTGGCTAGGCCTGTTTGTTTTCATTCAGGGCTGGCAGTGGCTCAGGGCGGGGCTGATGATTTACAGGTAGCATCACTGTAACCTCCTTCTTCTTTCTAGAAGGTGATAGAAAGAGAGGAGAGGAGAGGTGGAGCTGCCTGGGGTATTTTTAGGAGCCTTCAGTGTGGAGGCTGTCGGGGCCCACAAAAAGCTCAACAGTCTGGAGGGGGGGTGACCCTGGGTCAGGGCTCGGGTGCATCCAGGAGGAGTGAAGAGATCCTGGAAGGAGAAGCACATGAAAGAGCAAGGAGAGGACAGCGGGAGAGAACACTGCTAAGTAACTCCAGGGAGTACAATTGATTGCAGCCAGGAGGGCTGGTGAGTGGAGCACAGTCAGGAGGACTGGGGAGACACACCTGAGAGAACTGGGAGATTGCAGTTTGAGATGGGTACAGAACCAAAAGTGAGGACTGTGGGAAAGGCAGTGGAAAGAGGTCATTGCAGCCAGGCTGGCTGGCAGGGCCTGAAGAGAGCTATCTGGGAGTGGTAGCTGAACAGAGGACAGTTAGCATCTTAACCATTTCTACACCACAGGGGCCCGAGGTCCTTGCCCGCAAAAGGCAGTTCATTGAGGCCTGGCTGAATTAGGTAATGACTAAGTGCACGTGAAGTGTGCAAAACGCATCTAGCCAGCATTCTGATGCCTGTAATTTTTGGGGATGTCCAAAAAAAGTGGATTTTGAACTTCAGTGGTGTGCAGCTATTTCTTCTAATTTCATTGTGTGCGGAGGAGAGCCGAGGCGAGCACCTGCTGGATCATTATGCTTCCTTATCTCACCTGGAATGGCGGGTTTTCTTTTTTCCTAACCATGCGGTGCTAGCTAGTCTGGAGGAGTAACAGTCTGCAGCAAGGGAAGTGCTGGTGGAGTAACGGTATGCAGCAAGTGAAGTGCTGGGGGAATGAAGGATAAGAAGTCTTAAAGTGGAGTTCCAGACTTTTTTGTTTATTAAAAGTCATCAGCTACAAAAAGTTTAGTTGCTGACTTTTAATAAACAGACACTTACCTGTTCCACTCCCTGCACTCTCCCAGTGGACAGGCAATCTTCTGGGACATGTCACATGTCCCAGAAGATTGCAGAGAGGGAGGGGCCGCCTAGGGGGAGAGGAGGAGTCGCCTAGGCGGCCTGTAGGCTGAAGCAGGAAGTCCCACTCAAAACTAAGCACCCACTCCCCCCCCAAAAAAAATTACATGCCAAATGAGGCATGTAAGGGGGCGAGGAGTGCTTAAAGGGGAAGTTCCACTTTTAAATGGAACTCCACTTCAAGCAAGAGTTTGTGCTGGAGAGAAGACTGGAGTGTATATACTGGAGTCCCAAGCAAGTTGCACTGAATATTCCTGGGCATCCCATAATTTCCCATTTCCCTTCCAAGTTCAATCCCCTCAATAAAAAAACAAAAAAAAAAAAAAACAAAGCTTATGGACTGTTCTATGTCTGGGCAACTTGGGTTCAAAGGAAGTGGGTTAAATAATGCTGGCAATCAGACTGAGGACATATGGTGGCAGAAAAAAAATGTACTGTTGAAAAAATTTCAGGATTAATAGCAAATATTGTAAAGAAAGCTGGTTATGTTATTTTTGGCTGGAATTCTACTTTTTTTGTGGTACATTAGTATCATGTCTATTGTCTAACTACAGTTTCACAGTTTACTTGTCAATCATAGTATCCGGGGCTGGAGGTAGGTCACCCAAATAAATATATTTATAATTAAAGTGGAAGTAAAGTCTTTTTTTAAATGCACACCTACAGGTAAGCCTATAATAAGGCTTACATGTAAGTACAGTGAATACCTCCCAAACTTGCACTGTTTAGTGAAAATCTCTGTTTAGTGAATATTTCCTAAACTTGCACTGTTCTAAGGTAAGCATTTCATGTATGCGATGCATACTAACGCATTATGCCATTGTCTTGCAGGTTTGTTCCTTTTTTAAAAAGGCTGCAGTTTACTACCGCTTTAAATTTAGAGTTTTAGAGCCCATTCACACAGGTGCTGTGACCTGAATAAGCACCTTGTTTATGTATTTGGAGTCGCCTGGAGAGACGTGCAGGTAGGCTATGTTTCTCTAAGGGGGCACAGAGGCTGTACAGACACAGGTGTGTGACAGGCGTGCAAAGGACGGTGAGTGCCCCTGACCGCACACTGTCTGCTTTAAGGGCCACTCACCTGCCCCTGCACACCTGTCACATTAGGATGAGGGGCTGTGTCCCAGTAGACAAACATACGCTGCCTGCACGCAGCTCCAGCCAACTCCAGCCCCTTAAAGAAAGCACTCAATTTAAAAAAAAAAAAAGGAAAGAAAGAAAGCACTCATTCGCACTTTACAAGCCACAGCGCCCATATGAAGGAGGCCTTAATCATACAGAAAATTAATAAATTAAAGGGGTCATATTGACAGACCAGTATATTAAATGACAGACATGGATTATGAATTACTTACTATTCTGTCATGATTCCAGTTGAATCGATAATGACTTTCATACCAGTTGTGCGTCATTGCTGAAATTCATACCAACCATATTACTGCATTCATGAATATTCTTTAGTTTGCTTCATTAATGTTCATTTTAGTTCAGGCAAAAGTTACTCCATGAATGTTCATTTGAGTTCAGCCAAAAGTTGTCTGAAGCGTCTGTGCATAAAAATCATTAATAATAGAGAGACCGATGTACATGCTCTTAGAGATTGCCCTTGTGGATAGGCAAACTGGCCACTTATGCCTTTTTCCGAACACGCTGATTTAGAATTCTATTTTTAGTTGACAGATGTTCCTTTTTACAATACCCACTGTGCCCTCTGTTCACTGCTATTTACATCTTTGTTTAAATTAGGCTGCCTCTTTTAAATGTAATGTTTGCACTCACTAAGCTAATGCTTAGCAGAAAAATTGACCTACTGGTTAACAAGTATTAAAGGAAACCTTTGCCAAGAGAAATGTGGAGACATTTCTGAAGTGCAAATGTCAGTTGCCTGGCTGTTTAATCCGCTTTTATTTTGCCTTCCCTGGTTGCTTCCGCCCTCTGTTATCAACATGCTAATGAGATTTTTAACCACTTCCCGCCTGGCCTAAAGCAGATGCACGTGTCCCTAGGACATATAGTATCTCACAAAAGTGAGTACACCCCTCACATTTTTGTAAATATTTTATTATATATTTTCATGTGACAACACTGAAGAAATGACACTTTGCTACAATGTAAAGTAGTGAGTGTACATCTTATATAACAGTGTAAATTTGCTGTCCCCTCAGAGTAACTCAACACACAGCCATTAATGTCTAAAAAGTACCCCTAAGTGAAAATGCCCAAATTGGCCCCAAAGTGTCAATATTTTGTGTGGCCAACATTATTTTCCAGCACTGCCTTAACCCTCTTGGGCATGGAGTTCACCAGAGCTTCACAGGTTGCCACTGGAGTCCTCTTCCACTCCTCCGTGACAAAATCATGGAGCTAGTGGATGTTAGTGACCTTGCGCTCCTCCACCTTCCATTTGGAGATGCCCCACAGATTCTCAATAGGGTTTAGGTCTGGAGACATGCTTGGCCAGTCCATCACCTTTACCCTCAGCTTCTTTAGTAAGGCAGTGGTCATCTTGGTGTTTTGGGGTCGTTATGTTGGAATACTGCCCTGCAGCCCAGTCTCCGAAGGGAGGGTGCTCTGCTTCAGTTTGTCACAGTACATGTTGGCATTCATGGTTCCCTCAATGAACTGTAGCTCCCCAGTGCCAGTAGCACTCATGCAGCCCCAGACCATGATACTCCCACCACCATGCTTGACTGTAGGCAAGACACACTTGTCTTTGTACTCCTCACCTGGTTGCCGCCACACACACTTGACACCATCTGAACCAAATAAGTTTATCTTGGTCTCATCAAACCACAGGACATGGTTCCAGTAATGAATGTCCTTAGGAAACAGATTAAACCTATAACTAAAGTGGGACTTTATATGAGGCAGTAAAATATGTGCATGCACCTCCATCCCTGATACATTGAGAAAAAAGAAAATGGATGGTGGGACTTTAAATGATCACTAAGCTGGATGAGCCAATCAGTGTACACATTGTTTATTGATTGCATAGGTCATACATACACATGTAAAGTGATAAATAGTAAATTGATGTAACAATGTATTAATAGGTCTCAATGAGTGGATAAACAATTCATAGTAATACATGATAGATTCATTATCAAAAATATATGATAATATAATACACTGATAGATATCGATTGGCAAGATCAAAACATTTCATATCAATACATAATAGGTTCAATAATATACATTATTGTAAATTAGTTATGTTGACCCCAATGCAAATGCAATATAAGGGTATAAAAAAGCAATGGTGGATTGGTTCATTAAAATAGAATATGGTATGGTATAGATATTGAGCATAAATACTGTGACAATGCATCATAGGAAAGCTCTACGCATTTCGTGGTTATAATACCACTCGTCAGGAGCAGATGCAGGATTGAGGGGTATCTACAATGAAATAAAATTAAATAAAATATGACCTATGCAATCAATAAACAATGTGTACACTGATAGGCTCATCCAATTTAGTGATCTGCTTCATTTAAAGTCCCACCATCCATTTTCTTTTTTCTCAATGAATGTCCTTAGTCTGCTTGTCCTCAGCAAACTGTTTGCAGGCTTTTTTGTGCATTATCTTTAGAAGAGGCTTCCTTTTGGGACGACAGCCATGCAGACCAATTTGATGCAGTGTGAGGCGTATGGTTTAAGAACTGACAGGCTGACCCCCCCTCCCCTTCAACCTCTGCAGCAATGCTGGCAGGACTCATATGTCTATTTCCCAAAGACAACCTCTGGATATGACGCTGAGCACGTGCACTCAACTTCTTTGGTCGACCATGACGAGGCCTGTTCTGAGTGGAGCCTGTTCTGAATGGAACCTGTCCTGTTAAACCGCTGTATGGTCTTGGCCACCATGCTGCAGCTCAGTTTCAGGATCTTGAAATCTTCTTATAGCTGTATACTCACTACTTTGTAGCAAAGTGTAATTTCTTCAGTTTTGTCACATGAAAAGATAAAATAAAATATTTACAAAAATGTGAGGGGTGTACTCACTTTTGTGAGATACTGTAGCTTGTCCCAGATCGCGGTAAACAGCCTATCAATTGTCTGTTTACCACGTGATCAGCTGTGTCCAATCACAGCCGGTCAAGTTTGTCAACATAAGAGGATAAGCACCTGATGCACGCCTCCAGACGGGCACACTGCAGTGATCGGGGATGGCGCATATCCCTCGGACATAGCCCATCCCTGAACAGGGTAAACAGCCAATGAAATTGGCTGTTTACCACGTGATCGGCCGTGTCCAATCACAGCCGGTCATAAGTATAAACACAACGGCAGTTTCCAGTGATCTCTCCTTCTCTCTCATCACACACTGATCGTGTGAGGAGAGAGAAGGAGAGATCCGTGAGTTACAACTTTACTGTTTGCATTTTACATACTACTGTGCACAACACACCCCCCCTAATAAAGAGAACCTGTCACACAGCCCATCTGGATCTGTCACAGCCCATCTGGATCTGTCACAGCCCATCTGTCACACAGGCCGCCATTAGTACAATCTGGATCTGTTACAGCCCATCCGTCACAGCCCATCTGTCAAACAGGCCCGCCATCAGTACCGCCATCGGTACCTCCATCAGTACCGCCATCGTTACCGCCATCACTACCACCACACAGGCCCGTCATCAGTGCTGCCATCAGTACCGCCACACAGGTCCATCGTCAGTACTGCAATCAGTACCATCACACAGGCCCGCCAAAAAGTACTCCCATCATCTGATTCTGGTTCGGAATACGAGCCAGTAGAAGGTAGTGGATCGGAGTCAGAGGAGGAAACCATCCCTCCTAAAAGAATAAGGTGATCAGGACAAAGATCTGAAGACCTGCCTTCCACCAGCAGCGCCAGACCCCAGGAAGAGGAGCCTAGTACCAGTACTGGAAGTACACACCCCAACCCGAAGAATCCAGGCCCAGTCCTACCTTCCTGATGCCATGGCAAACCCTTTATGGTTGCCTGCCAACTCAGGATTCGCTATAATCCCCCCTTTCACCGCACAGCCAGGTGTGCAGCCCAACACTACAAATTTTTCCCAATTGGATTATTTTTATTTATTTTTCCCACAAGATTTGCTGCAGAATATGGTGGACCAAACCAATCTGTATGCAGAGCAATTTGTTGCTGCCAACCCCAATTCATCCTACGCCCGCATGTTCCAGTGGCGATGTCTCACACTGGATGAATTTAAATATCCCAAGTATATCCCAAGTAAGAGAGCCAGGTACAGGTTAAAATTGAATAAATTGTGTGATCGAGCCACTAGATACGTGTACACATTCTGTATTTATGAAGGCAAAGACTCCCAGCTCCAGCCCCGTGAGTACCCCACAAATATTGGAACCAGTGGGAAAATTGTCTGGGAGCTGGCATACCTCCTGTTTAAAAAAGTATACCATTTATGTGTGGACATCTATTATACCAGACTGCCCCTTTTTCGCCACCTTTACCGTAAACAAACCCTGGCCTGCGGTACCTTAAAAAAAACTGAAGGGCTTCCCACAAAATCTATTTATAAAAAAATTACAAAACGGAGAATCGACATTCATGAGAAATGAGGAAGTGTTGGCCATGAAGTGGAGGGACAATAAAGATGACCACATCCTCTCTACCATCCACAATGACACCTTGAGAACACCAGAGAAGACGCATCCCCGTTGTAAAGCCTGAATGCGTCCACGACTACAATTTGTACATGGGGGGTGCATTTAAACGATCAGATGCTACAACCCTATTTGTCAATCCGAAAGTCCCGTTACTGGTATAAGAAATTTGCATTTCATCTGTTTCATATGGCTCTGTTTAATTTGTTTGTCTGCTACCAAACTGCAACTGAAATCCAATAAGTCACCTACCTCAAGTATATCGAAGACAACGTCACTGCCCTGATTTACCAACAAGGGCCTGCCCCAGGAAGCATTCGCTCTGATAGTGTGAGTCGACTTCATGAGCAACATTTTCCCTATAACATTCCCCCCACAGAATCTGGAAGAAGACGCCAAAAGAAATGTTGTGTATGCAGCAGAGGGGGAATTAGAAAAGACAAGTTATTATTGCCTCCAATGTCCTTTTGAACCTGGTCTGTGCATCAGAGATTACTTCTTACCACACATCCATTAGATATTAGTTCCCCTTCTTTTTAACAGACTGCCATTTCCCCATTTCAAATACCTGTGTGGATCATTTGCCTGCTATCATGTTTCTACCTTCTACGTTAACTGACCCTGGCCTGTTTGATGATGTCTTTGCCTGCCATTTTAAAGCACGTTTCTGACTTCCACATGCACCGACCTCGGCCTGTTATTTGACCACGTTTTTGCCTGCCACTCAGACTGATCTTTTGCCATTCCACTATAGTACACAGGGGTCTCACATATGTGAGGGGCTTCAGAATAGCATTCTGAGTAGAGAAAAACATTTTTTGGTTTTCTGTGTTCCCTGAACAGGGTCTGGTTGCCTGGAGGCTACAAAGAGATTTGGGTGGGAGAAGCCTCTACCCCTGTCCCCCGGTCCTAAGCTTGATGGTCCTTCCTCCTGCTTGGACCAATACTTTGGCTGCGCAGACCATATCGCTGCCTGCTTTCTCTACTGACTATGGACAACAATTCTGCCTGGACATCTCTGCCTGCTACCTGGACCAATGCTTTGGCTGTGCTTTGGCTGTGCTGACAGTATCTCTGCCTGTACAAACTATGGACAGTACTCCTGCCTGCTGCCTGGACAATTGCTTTTAGCTGTCGCTGACCACATCCCTGCCTACTGCCTAGACCGATGCTCTCTGTGGACCACTGCACTACTAAAACCACAGGTAATATTTTATTATTTGGTAGGTACCTGCTATATGTTAGAAATATGAAGAGCTTTCAAAAATGTGATCGGTAGTCAGAAAATGATATGTGTAATTTATGCTCCTAGAATGCCTGGAGGTGCTACTTGGATGTTGGGCTTCTGTATGTGGTCAAGCTGTAAAAGTCTCACACATGTGGTATTGCTATACTCAGGAGGAGTAGAAAAATGTATTTTGGGGTGTCATTTTTTCCTACATTTTCCACAAACTTCTGAAAAAAAATTACATGTTCAAAAGACTCACTATGCCTCATAAATTATACGTTGGGGTGTTAGCTTTCCAAAATGGGATAATTTTGTGGGAAATTCCATTGTCCTGGTGCTCCAGGGCCTTCAAAAGTGTAATAGGTGGTTGAGAAATTAGATGTGTAATTTATGCTCGTAGAAAGCCTGGAGGTGCTACTTCAATGTCGGGCCTCTGTATGTGGCCAGGCTGTGTAAAAGTCTCACACATGTGGTATTGCCATACTCAGGAGGAGTAGCAGAATGTATTGTGGGGTGACATTTTTGCTATGTACATGCTACGTGTTGGAAATATCTTATAAATGGACAACTTTGTGTAAAAAAATGCGTTTTTATTTTTTTTTTCACATTTTCCAAAAACTTCTGGAAAAAAATGGCAAGTTCACAAGACTCACCATGTCTCATAGATTATACGTTGTGGTGTTAGCTTTCCAAAAATGGGGTCATTTTGTTGGCAATTCCATTGTCCTGGTGCTCCGGGGCCTTTGTAATAGGTGGTTGAGTAATGAGATGTGTAATTTATGCTTGTAGAACGCCTAAAGGTGCTACTTCAATGTTGGGCCACTGTATGTGGCCAGGCTGTGTAAAAGTCTCACACATGTGGTATCACCATACTCAGGAGGAGTAGCAGAATGTATCTTGGGGTGTAGTTGCAAGTATGCATATGCTGTGTGTGAGAAATAACCTGTTAATATGACAAGTTTGTGTAAAAAAAAAAAAAGAAAAAATATTCTTAATTTTCCCAAGAATTGTGGGAAAAAATTACAACTTCAAAAAACTCACCATGCCTCTTACTAAATACCTTGGATTGTCTACTTTCCAAAAAGGGGTAATTTGGGGGGTATTTGTACTTTCCTGGCTAGTTAGGGTCTCAAGAATTGAGAGGTTGTCAGTACATCAGGTGTAATCAGATATGATCAATTTTCAGTGATTGGCACCATAGCTTGTAGATATGTAGCAGTATAAATTTTGGCCCAAATTTATGAAGAAAAATTACTTATTTGCAAAATTTTAAAATAGAAACTGAAAAAAGTGTTTTTTTTTTTTTCAAAATGTTTGCTCTTTTTTTGCTTATATCGCAAAAAAAAAAAAAAAAACAGCAGTGATTAAATATCACCCAAAGAAAGCTCTATTTGTGAGAAAAAAATTATAAAAAATTTGTTTGGATACCGTGTAGCATGACTGAGTAATTGACATTCAAAGTGTGAAAGCACTGAAAGGTGAAAATTGGTCTGGGCAGGAAGGTGCATAAGTGCCTGGTAGTGAAGTGGTTAAATAAACCCTTTCAGTTTTAATTACATTTTTTACCCATTGTCATTACTAGGCATCTGTGCTTCTTTGTGCAATGTAGGCAGATCATGGCTGTTGGGAGGGGCTGTACATTGTGTCCTGCCTCAGTACTCAAGAGCCCTCAGCCCTAATGCAAGCAGGGGGTTGGCTCTTTGGAGGAGCCATGCGAATATCAAAATGCTTTGATGGGTGGATGTAAGTCTGGAGGTGTGGATGTGTCTAAGCAGACTGCTACCACATGCAAAACTCCCCAGGTAATGACCACATGTGATGCTGAGCCTCCATGGATGAAAAAAATGAAATTCAACAAGTAAAAGAAGTTGGCCAAGGACAGCCAGGCTGGGGAGATAAGTGTAACTAACGCTGCACATCCTTCAGCCAGGAAATTAGGTGGGCTCTCCCCGACTTACTTCACAGTTTGCAGTGAAATCAGAGTAGACAATTTCACGTGCTTCAAGTTCATCTTCAAGCATACAACAAATTTGCTGGCATAAGGCCTGGATAAGGCTACCAAACTCCCAATGACTGAGTGCACCAAGATGGCAGCACAGGACACAGGCTATGACACCTGATCAGAGGATCACTGAAGGACAACACTGGATCCATTGGGCAAAGTGAGTAAGCTTTCTGATAAGAGCCCAGCATCACAGGTGAGAGGGAATGGGTGGAGGAAAAAGCAGGGGGGGGGGGAGTACAGTTCTTCTTTAAAGATAGACAGTTCAAATTTTGGTTCAGCAGGGACCGGCCGGGATGCGAACCATGTATAGGCAGGTACAATGTACCCAAGTTGATTGATCGATCAATTTGGGTACAACCAGCCTGTTGGATTTTACATGTGATTATTGCTAGCAGCTGTTATAACCACTAGCCACCTGTGTTTTCCCAGCAGCGACGGCTTCACCCACCAATACCCCCCCCCCCCCCCCCCCCCCCCCGCGGTAGGGAACACAGTCATTGCTGATGGGGGAGATCAAGCAATTTTCTTTCCTGCACCCCCTGATTGCAGGTAAGGAAATTGTCCATCTATGGCTGGCTTAAAGTGTTACTAAACCCAGGACCTTGCATTCATTATATCTGGTCTCCCACAGCACACAGAACATGGAAATGCTATTATTTTAGTAATTATAAATTTGTGGTTAAAGCTTGTAGGAGGAATTTTCATTCTCTCACAATGGTCCTCAGGCCCTGACTGGCCATCAGAAACACCGGGCAACTGCCGGTGGTCCGGGGCCGCCAGGCCACATGACCAAGGCAGCCGGGCTGCTATTTGTGTCACTGCAGGCACAGACACCATGGACTGCAGATAAAGTGAGCGCTGCTTTGCCAGTTCACCACACGTTTGTCACATTTTGCAGAGATAACTGTGATGAGAGGCAGGGCCGGATTTCCCACAAGGCCACCGAGGCCAGGCCTTGGGGCGGCAGTGGTACAGGGGCGGCGCCGCTCCTGCAACGAATTCTCGGCAGCCCCCCACACTAACATAGCAGCATGTGATGCAGCGCACCCGGGCGCCAGAGAGGTGGGGGCGCTGAAGCACTAGAGTACTCCTCTCCCTCCTCTTCCTCCTCTCTGTGTGTGTCCAGACTGAGGCGGCGTCCTCCGCAGGTCACCGCCGCTGCTGGTTTTACGATGCTCAAGCCTGTCCCCCCTCCCTTCTCCTGTCAGAGAAGGAGAGCAGCCGAAGGAGATCGGAGCGGCTGGTCTCTGTGCGGGGGAGGGGGGGCGCGTGTTCTCCTGTGTCCTCCTGTGTCTCTCACTCCCACCCAAGCCTGTCTCCATCTGTACACTAATGGAGGGGGGGTTGTCCTGGGGGTCTGTACTAGTGAAGGGGGGGTTTGTCCTGGGATGTCTGCACTAATGGAGGGGGGGTTGTCCTGGGGGGTCTGTACTAGTGAAGGGGGGGTTTTTCCTGGGATGTCTGCACTAATGGAGGGGGGGTTGTCCTGGGGGGTCTTTACTAGTGAAGGGGGGGTTTGTCCTGGGATGTCTGCACTAATGGAGGGGGGGTTGTCCTGGGGGTCTGTACTAGTGAAGGGGGGGTTTGTCCTGGGATGTCTGCACTAATGGAGGGGGGTTGTCCTGGGGGTCTGTACTAGTGAAGGGGGGGTTTGTCCTGGGATGTCTGCACCAATGGAGGGGGGGTTGTCCTGGGGGGTCTGTACTAGTGAAGGGGGGGTTTGTCCTGGGATGTCTGCACTAATGGAGGGGGGTTGTCCTGGGGGGTCTGTACTAGTGAAGGGGGGGTTTGTCCTGGGATGTCTGCACTAATGGAGGG